>NC_056743.1:822697203-822917203 GCF_019279795.1 Protopterus annectens
TGATGAATACATTTCTCCATGATTTTTGCTAGGGGTGAGAGAAGGGCAATTGGTCTAAAGTTGGAATAGTCAATGGAGTTACCACCTTTATGTAGTGGGATAATATAAGAGACTTTCCAGATGTCAGGGATGGTCCCCTCTTGGATAGTTCTGTTTGAGTATGGATATCGGGTATGCAATTTCTTTGGCAGCTTTCTGAAGGTTAAGAGAAGGGAGCTTGTCAGCAGAAGGGGTACAAGGTTTCAGTTTGTGAATGAGTCTGTAGATGAAAGAAGTAGATATAGGTTTTAGAGATAAGTTATAGGAGGAGTTAGCTATGTTAGTAGGAGTGTAAGAGTTGTTGGTGTTCATTTGTTTGGCTAGGGATTGAATAGTTTCAGAAAAAAAAGAGTTGAAAGCATTTGCAGTTTGGAGAGGGGTTTCTGGGTCAGCATTTAGTGGGGAAGGAGTTTTGGCTATTCCTGGGGAAAGGAGTCTATTTACTGATAACCAGAATTGTCTAGAATTGTTAAGATGAGTTTCCTGAAGTTCACAGTAGAATTTTTTCTTGTCAGAGATTATTGATTTCTTAGCCAGATTTCTAAGCTGGCGGAAGTGAAGAAAATTAGGGTTGTTTCTATGGCATCTCCATTTAGTCCATACTTTATTTCTAGCAAGAATGAGTTTTTTAGTATCATTGGAAAGCCATGGGGCTGTTTTAGTCTTCATTCTAATGGAACGCTCTGGAGCATGTATATCAAGTATGGATAAGAAGGTAGTATTAAAGAATAAGACTGCCTCCTCAAGAGGAAGTGATTTTAAGCAATTCCAATTGCATGCGCTGAGTTCAGCTCGAAAAAGGTCTATATTAAAATACTTGATAGAGCGAATTATCTTTGTATTTGGGAGGTTAACACATTCTGACTTTTGTCTAGTAATGTAGGTTAGGGAGTGGTCACTGACATAGTCTGGCATAGTACCTACTTTATACTGTTTGTTGACTTTATTTGTGAGTATCCAGTCTAATATACTCTCTGCCTTACTGGGCTTATTGACTCTTGTAGTCGAGGTAATAGTTTCGGTGAAACCATGTAGGTTAATATGAGAAGAGGGATTTTCAGCATTAATAGTGTTCCAGTCTATGTTAAAGTCACCAAGAATTATAGTTTCTTGGGGGTAGGTGGTAGAAACCCAGCTAAGAAAGTCTTCTAATATCGGAATATTGTTACCTGGAGGAAGATACAAGCATATAATATAAAGGGCTTTTTTAGCATTAAGTTGGAGTTTAGTAATGATGGCTTCTATTTTGCTATCTTGGTTTGGACATGCTGGTAGAGTAGAGATGTTAAGTTGATTTTTGATAAGAATTGCTACTCCGCCACCTTTACGTTTTAAGCGGTCATGTCTTACTATATTGTAACCATGGGGTATAATCTCAGAATCTTTAGTGCCTGGGTTTAGCCAGGTTTCTGAGAGGCATAGAATGTCAAAAGAATGGATATCTAAGAGGGCATGGACGTAGGGTATTTTATTATTTATACTTTGAATGTTAAGGTGCCCTATGAGGAAGTTATTGTTGAGGTTAGATGAGCAGCTTTGAGGAGAGGGGTAGATAGGGCCAGGGTTGGGGTGGATGTCACCATCTTGTAAGGTAGGATTATCAAGTTTGGTTATAAAGTTGCTCTTTAGAAAGGTTAGACGTTTTGTTTTTTTGTCTGAGTGTAAGAGATAGTCTGTGGAATTTAGGTAGATGATAGCTAGGGGTGGAATTAACATTTGAGTGTGATGTGAAAGTGTATATAGTAGAAGTGTGTTTTTGTGAGGAGTTATGATTGATGTTAAGTGAATTTTCAAAGAAGGTAAGATGGTAAGTTGAGAATAGGGTGGTTAAGAGTAAGACTGAGAGTATATGCATAGTTGGAAAGTAGGGAGTCATTATTTAGTAATCTGAGAAGTGAGAAAGAAAGAGGAAATAAAAAGGAGAGAGAAAATGTGTGGTAAGCTAGAGAGGGGGTAGTATACCTGTTGGTGGAGGACTATAGGATACTATAGGGTATAAAGATTGATATGACTGGAGAAGAGAGAGGAGGGGTAAAGAGAGAAGTACTAGAAAAGGAGAAAGGTAATATAAGAAGGAAGGTAGTAGGGCAAACAAAGAGAAGAGGGGGAGTGGAAGGGGTGTGTTGAGGGTTGGCAACAATTTGGCGGGAGGGAGAGGGATAGGATAGGAGGGATAGGGGTGTGGCTGTGGAGCTATAAGAATAAGACCCCTGGGGGTGGGTGGGAATTGGGGGTAGGGGGGAGCGGAGTGAGCCCGCAGGGCGAACAGAGCGGGTAGACACCACAGAAGGTAGGATGAGAAAGGAGACAATCAGAAATAGCAGGAAAGTAACATAGGAAAGGGTAAGAATGAGACCAGAAAGCACTAGTAAGTTAAATAGCAAAAGCTAATATAGAGCCAGTGTAAAGCATATAGAAGGAAGGGAGCAGGAGTGAGATAGGTATGGAAGAGAAAGGCAGGATAAAGATAAGATATCAGTATGGAGTAGAGGGAGGAACAGATAAGCAGTAAGGTAAAAAGAAGAGGGCACAGCAGAAGATAAGGACAAGTAAAAGCTTTACAGCCTGAGAAGGGCTGGATTAGAGCCAGGAGTAGCAGCAAAGAGGTCGCTAGGAGAGGGGGGTATGCTACTATATAGTGCAGGTAGAAAGATATGGACAGGGGCTAATAACTGAGGTAGGACAGTGAGGAGGCTGAGTGAACAAGTTAAGGAGAAAAGAGGCAGTAATAAGAAGGGAATGCAAAAAAGGGGGGGGAGCAAAGAACTAGAGGTAGCTGGCTGTTGGAGGCTAGAGCATAGGTAACCTTAATCTCTTTTAGGGAGACCTAATAGGAGCCAAACAAATCAACATTACTGAAGTCCAGACGTACTTTCTATTCCCAGTTGAATAGTGTGATGTGAGGCAGGCGGAGTAGCCTGTATTTGACTGAAGGAAAGGCCAGGTTCGTCAGACACCAGTTAGCAGAAGCTTAGGGAAGGAGTCAGTAGAGCTAGAGTTTAGAGCTTTAGGGAAAAAAGAAGAAAGGCGGGGTAAAGAAAGTGAAAAAGAGGGACAGTGTTAGCATATGTATTCAGTTAAATAGCATGACATCAGCAATAAGCAACAGTGGTAGTCTTGTAGCAAATATTAATCAATCTAAATACAGGAAACTAGACAACACATTAAAACAGCAAGTATGTTAGTCCTCTTTCTTAGGAACAGGTTGGCAAATGCAAACAGTTATAATCACATAAACAAATCCATTCAAAGAGACAGTAATAGTAGACAGACCAGGTACTATATATAATATACGCAGGATAAATTAGCTAGGTTAATCTTAATATGACTAGGGAGTAGGCAATATATCTACAATGAGAGCGGCAGGCAACAACAAGAGCATGACCATTCAATTTCCAGTTGGAGTTATAATTCACGGCCAGGTCCCTCCAAAAATGACAAGACTTAAACTCAAAACAAATAAGTAAATCGTAGTATAGTAACTGCTAACCCTCATAAGGTATAGGTAATCCTAGTGTAGTATAGCCAATCCCCATCAGCAGAGAATGAGGTCCTCCGGTAGACTAGGGAGGATATGCACCATACAAAACGGCAGGTAAAGAGCCACTATAAGGGTGTAAACTACAATAGAATTTAGGTAATGCTTACTCCATACATTTGGTGGACCAAATAAAAGGTAGAGACTAGGAACGGGGATCACAGTAAATAATCTAGATTTCACTATGTGAGGGAGAGTAGAGAAGCAAGACACCCTAGGGACTACTGCAGCACAAAAGCGCGAAATACAGTAGTAATCATTAAACTCACAGTAAGGAGTTTAACTATATAGTTGCTGCTGTCTGCGATCTTGGGCAGATTAACTGCAGTGAAAAATAAAAATAATGGAACAGCAGTGCCTTTTCTAAGACGAACTGCCTTTGTTGGGTCTTACCTAAGGTTTTTTTTAAAAAATGTGTGTGTGTGCGTGTGTGTATGTATGTGTGTGTATGTATATATATATATATATATATATATATATATATATATATATATATATATGTATGTGTGTGTGCATATATATATATATATATATATATATATGTATATATATATATATATATATATATATATATATATATATATATGTATATATATATATATATATATATATATATATATATATATATATATATATATATGTGTGTGTGTGTGTATATATATATATATATATATATATATATATATATATATATATATATATATATATAAAATAGTGTGCGTGTGTGTGTTTTTATATTGAGCTAAGCTCATCAGGTACATTTCTTGATATCTATGTTTCAAACACAATATATTTGATAAGAATGGAAAAGAACAACAAGGGGAGTACATAGTGTTTTACAGCTTTTAAAGCCATAAAACAGTGCGGTGTCACAGACAGTGGGCTGTAGCAAAGTGTAGCCCACTGAGGAGCAACAGCTTTAAGTGTTGGCAGGAGTTAAATACCTACCGATTTCTAAACCTGTTTTAGTTTCATCTGTTTTGAGTTTTCTGCCACTTGCAGCTGTTGAACTCTAGCACAAGTCTAGAGCTTAACAGTCGTTAATAAATGCTTGTTGAGCAGTATTCTGTCATCAAAAAGGTGTTTAACATGCCTGTCTATTTATTCATTTAAGGATATAATCATAGCACTCTATGCCCTACAACAGTATTATTATAACAAGGTCTATAAAAACATTTTGGTGACAAGTTTTAACAGAGGTTGTCTGCCCACAAAAATCACAGCAAAGCTAAAGGATGTTAACTTTGTGTTTTACCAAAAAAAAAAAAATTTAAAAATGACAACAAAAATGTTGAAGAAAAATAAGGATCTCTTCAGACGTTTATATCATGCGTAAACAAGTAATCTGGTGAAGCTGTACATTCTTTGTTCAGACAGTACAACTTTTGTTAAACAACTTGCCTTTTGCTCTGCCTTCACAGAGTGAACTGCCAGTTGACTGCTGTGCATCACTGCCATACCTCTGAACTGTCCAGTTTTTGCAGAATGTCCGGATGTTTACACCATATTTTTTTCTGTTGCTCATACAAGTTTGGTTTTCTGGTAGATTATTGACAAATCCTAGAGGATTGATGTCAGAAAATAATGGCGGATATTTGATTTTGACATTGTACTTTTCAATATCATGCTAATACAAAAACCTGTTATTCTGTCAACTGTTGGTTTATAAGAGCAATGTTTGAAAATTGCCCCCCCCCCCCATTATTTATGGCTTTTTCCATATTTCTTGCTTTAGGTTGTTGAGAGGTATGTGCAACAGACATGAGTAAAGAAAACCCCTAGGTTACAGGTTCGCCTTACATTTCACCACTGAAGAGCCATCTAAATGAAATAGTATGATTACTAATTTATGTTTAGTTTGTATTGTTTAAGTACATATGCGGTGGTGGTGCTGCGGTAGTGTTGTCGCCTCACAGTTTGACGTTGCCCGTTCGATTCTTAGTTAGAGTGTTGTCTGTGTAGTGACATGCGTGAAAGGGCATTCCTTCGTTGAAGGTTGTGCGTTAGGCCCGGCAAGCCAGTACTTAAAAATTTGCTGCCAATCATTAGCGGACCGGAGTTCTGCTGTGGCTGCTCCTAACCGGGAAAAGCCGAAAGACAAAAAACAAACATTGTTTAAGTATATGTTTAGCTACAAATGTACTTTCAAGCGTATCTTTACCTGTTCAGGCTGTCATTGAAATTACTATGTTATTTTTGTAATTCCATTCATTATGTTGTTTAACTTAATTGTGACCATTTTTTTCCCATTGGTTTTATTTAGTCATGTGATTTTTTTACGTTCTTTTTAAATCATTAGTCAGATCCTTGTTCAATTGTCTGATGCACTTCTTGTATTAAATTAAAGAATGAAAGTGCTTACAACTATTACTGTGTTCGGTTTCTCCCTTGGCTTTGTTGTTTTTTTAAGCTATCAAACAAAATGTTTCATCAAAAAGAATGCACAGAATGTCAGCATTTCTCAGAAATAACTGAATACCAAAGAAAGGGGAAGTGTCTAATATGTCACACAAGGCTAGAAATTTGGCAATCTGAGTTTTCCCAGTAAACACAAGTATCTAATATAGAGTATTATGATCGGGTTTCTGATCGTAAATGCAGTATTATGTGATCAAGACATGACTGCCAAGAAATTCACCCGTAGAACCAAACAGAAGAGGTTAAGCTTGTATACATGTCGAGAATACATAATGGGAGGTTACGACTGGAGACCATATCATAATTCTCTGTAGTGCATGGAGCTTCATCTGCTCCATGTACTATTAGTTGCAGAAGAAAAAAAAAGTACACAGCGTTTTGCCAGTTTTCAGAGTTGTAGAGTACTCAGTGAGCACTGTCAAAAAGATATTACAACATGCCTTGCTTTAAGGAAATAAAGCCAGAGACAGATTACAAGCAGAAACAACTGTTTTTAATTCTGCTCCTGTCGTTTGCTGGTCAGTACTGGCAGGTTTTACTGCAAAGAGCTATTCTCAAGCTTAACATCTTAAGCAGATGTGTTTTATGCCTGACCTAACAGCTTAAGCTGGGGTGCTTAACAGTTAAGTTCAGGTCTTGCACTATAGGAGCACTTCACTAATTTATCGTTTTTGTGATATCTGAGCATAGTCTCCGTGCTCCATGCACTATTTAAAAGCTATGGCTTACTATACCAGTATACGTAAAAACTGGTTGAAAGTGAACCCTCCGGCTGTGAGGCACCCAGATGAAATTAAGCCATTACATGGTTGTGTGAATATTGCTGGGGCCATTGCACTTGGTTTTTCAAGACATCAAAAGAAGTTACAGTAAATCCCAATTTCTGTTTAACCCTTCAGAAAGATTAATAATGAAGTAAAGTGCACCTCTTTGTCATTTGCTTTTCAGCCAAATAGGAGAATACAGAGATGTTATCCTAAAATAATAGAATTTGAGTTACTAAAATTAGTTAAAACCACTTTGAATGTTGGTCTCAAAGATAATTGGGTGGGACTTGTATCTTGTGTTAAGTGGTTTGTCAAGTCTAATTCCATGTGAAACTGGTATAGCTACACAGTATCTGGTAATTTCTTAGGGGCACGGTTATGGTTAGAATTAGCACACATTAGAAAAGATTGGCAAGGGGGCTTCACCTCCCCTCATCACCTTACTAATGTCTCGTAAACCCAACATTAACCCTGTCCATAACCTCAAACCCCTACACCTTACCTTAGAAAAACCCTTTCCATAACACTATCACTATACAAGACGCACATATCACATACAGCATGACGCATGTACATCATCAAATGTATCCCATTCCTTAACCCTTACTTCAACACTAACCCAGAAATATTCTCACATACTCCAAAACCATCACAGGCATCACTAAACCCATACTACACTAAATCTATCCCATACCCTAACCTTTACTCTAACCTTAAACTGCAAACTGTCATGCTCACATACATTTTCACCTTTGAATGTTGAAAGTTTGTCTCTACACAGCTTTTAGCATTAAACCCAAAAACACAACTACCTAACTCAGTCCAACTTGCTCCTTCCAGTGCTAGCAACACTAAATCAAAACTGTACTCTGCCAACTAAAATTAAATTGTCAAACTCCAAGCTAAAACATTCACATACCTCAAAATCAGTCATTTTACCATTCATAATTAAATAGTTTTGCTATTTTTCATTCAACACAAATTTGTTAGAGTAACCAACGTTTGGCAAAACATGCACATGTGTTTGTGTATCTGTATACCTCTATGTATATATATAAATGTAATATATTATACACTCACACACCATCTAGTTTTGAGTCCTTTCATTTGATTCCTGTAGTGAACAGCCATCACCATCCACAGAGTTGAGTAGACAAGGAAGAAACAGAAGTAGATTGGCAGGTCGGTCTTCCTTTCTCATAGAGTGCATGCATGCAGACAGACGCACACACATGCACACTTGTAGACCATTTAGAATCATCAGTCCACCGACCTCATGTCTTTGGTATATAGGAGGAAGCCAAAGTAACTGGAGAAAAAAACGCACAAATGCAGGGTGGACATGTAAGTTCCACACAGAAGGCAGCCCATCCGAGAGCTGAACTGGTGAACTTCTTGCTGTGATGTGGCAATCTCACTGTGCCACATGTGTGTGATATATCTGTATATCAAATGATGTTCATATTTCACTATTGCAGTAATAACTTACTGAGATTTCTTGCTGGACCGAATACCAGAAAGTAGTTCCCTTCCTCCCGGCCAGGCGGACACACTCCCTTCTGACATCTGTACATTGGGGTGTAATAGTCATCAGTTGGTGCCATTTCCCAGTTCTTTCTTGCTGTCAGAGCGCAATAGAACCTTCATTGAGTGCACTTGTCAGTGCTAAGCCAGAGAGAGTGACTAAAGCTAAGTACACCACTGAGGAAAAATATTTTTTTTTTACCAGATTATTTATATTGATATATGTCAGTGGGGAAGACTAACATTCGCCTAGAGTGTAGGGAAACAAATCCCTCACATTGACTTCCACCCACTGGATTTATTCTGCCTAGGTCTGGAGCACAACATGTCCAACTTTCCACAGTAGGACCATCAGGCATAGGCAGAGTCACTTTTGAAAAGTTTTTACAGATAGAGAGAGAGCATGCCAGTTTCCCACATAGACTGTGGCATCTGCCAGTCATGCTGAGTTGGATTTTCATAGCAAAAAGAAGCAGCATCTGAAGACAGTTAGAATACCTGATAACAGCCTATCTGTGGCAGATAGCCTCTGAGGCTCGTTATTGTCAAAGGGGGAGAGAGATGTTCACAGCCACGCCCATGATAAATTGGCAGCCAACGCCTTTAGTAAGAGCCGCCATGCCATCATCCCCGTCATCATCTGAGCAAGATGAGGGACTTCGGTTGCCAGATTGTTCCAGATTCATTTTTCAGGCTGCAGCTTCTGACTCTAGTATCATACTTAAAGATGGGGAGGGCAGAATCCCCTGTATGAGAAAGGAATCCTTTGTAGACTGGGCACAGACTGTGGCTGGAGCCAATGACAACTAACTCCACACCCAAGAACAGACCCCAGACAAAACATAAGGCTGCCTCCAGCTTGCCGCAGCCTCAGCCTTCTGGACTTCAGCCACTGTAGCTCTGCCTTGCAGGACCTGGTGAATTTAGCTGAGGCTGGTTATGGATTTTTTATGAAATCCAGACAGTTGAACCCTGGCAGAACCCCTACTTAAGAACTTCTATTGCCAAAAGGAAAAAAAAAACCTTTCTCCAGAGGAGTCTTCAAATTTTTATGACTCTGATGTAGATGAGTTGGCTTATGTGGACCCAAATTTCTCGGAGTCAAATGCCTAATGAAAACCTTGCCACAGCCTCACCACCTGAGGGCTTTTATTTTTGTGTTTTTGAGAAACCCTCCAGAAAATGAGAGAATCCTTCTTGGGAGGCTCATGTTTATCCCCAATCTAAGAAAACAGTAAGAACATTTCTTAAACTTCCTGAGCACAAAACTCTGGCTATTCCTCCAGTTTTAGATGATGTAGATAATGAAATCAAATCTGCATCCTAACAGCCTGACTCCCATCCCCCTGCTCCCAAGAAACCCAACCATGTTTAGAGGGTTCTGGAGTGTAAAAAGCACCTTTTTAAGAACCCTTTGGTGAATCCTGAGCTGGTCTCCTCAGAACCCAAGGGAGCCAAAGGCAGCACCTCTAGGAACCACTTGCCTAATGACAAAAAGGGGAGGACCCTGGACAGATTTTGCAAGAAAATGTACACTTCAGTTACCCTAGCCATGAAAGCTTTAAATTGCCAGTTCCATATGGTCAAATTCCAGGAATCTCTCCTGGACCAAATGAAGTAGAAACTCAAAGGGATGGAACACAGAGCTCTACAGAAAGAATTGATAAAACTCTGCAACACTTGTTCTCATGTTGCAAAACATTTTTTACAATATGGCTTTAATGCTTTGAAAATTTCAAGCAGGCCAGCTGCATGTGCGTCTGTTGTCAGGAAACAAGCTTGTTTAAGAAAGCAGTCCCTTCCTGATCTTGTTAAATCAGAAATTCTTGATGCTCCACTGGACAAGGGATTTCTGTTTTGACCCAAGGCTCAAACTATGTTGAAGAAACTGGAGGATAATGCAAAGTCCCTACAAAGTGTCAGTGACTTTCTGTAGGTTCAACCCATAGGTTTAGTAGGAATTACCCTACAAAATCCCAGTCCTTTCCTGCCACAGAACCTAGACCAAGGAACAGAAGGACCAGGAGAGAGAGAGAGAGAGAGAGAGCAAAAAAGATGACAAACTGAACAAGGACCTAGGCCTAGCAGACCTCACCCACAGACCTAGCAGGGGCCCAGCAGAAAGCAGCTATAACTGCACAATTAGCTCCCTGTTTCCCCACCTGTTAGTCCCACCTCAACCTCTCTTCTTTCCTTCTCCAGCAAACTTTGAGGCAGGCTTTTCCATCTTCATAAATGGTTGGCAAAACATTGTCCAGGACAGTTGGGTTGTCCAAACCACAAAGACAGGTAGTATTGCAGTTCCCTTCCAAGATTCACAGGTATCCCGTCAATGTCAAAATGGCAATTCAGGGATTCTCATATCCAAGTAAAGCCTCCTCTAGAACCAGTCCCAAAGAAAGAACTAGGAGAGTACAACTCAAGTTAAGAAAAGAAGGAACCTGAAGACTAATTCTTGATCTCTTAAGATTACACAGGTTCTTACTGTTCCACAAGTTCAGGATGATCACTCTTCAAAAAATGCCTGACCATACTTACCTCTCAGGCTTTCAAGGTCACCTTAGATCTAAAAGATGTCTACCTCCACATACCCATAGCAAAGGAACAAAGGGGGGTATTTGTGCCTCAGGTTAGGTGGGAATCACTAACAATTCTTTACATTGCCCTTTGGCTCATCTTTTGCTCCCAGAGTGTTCACAAAATGTCTGGCTCCAGTAGTTGCCTTCTGTAGGGACAAAGGCATGCAGATATACACTTGTCTACATGTTTTTCTAACACAGTGTTTCAGAACACTATCCCATTGGGAGGTGGTGTCAGCCAGAGAACTCCTCGGAGCTCTGGTTTACATGGCTTCCTGCATCCTCAAGTGAAGCTTTGCTAAGAGGTGCTACAAGGAAGGTCCAATTCTGTTTTGCTGGCATACATAACTTGAAGAATGTGTGGTATCAGCTCAGACAGCAAACTTCAAGATAATGTTTCTACCTGCCTAAAAAGGGAGCTGTTATGGTTAGTAGAAGCTTGCCTCCAAAACAGAGGAGTTCATTTCCAGTGCCAGTTAGGGAACCAGATGGCCTTTGACACCTCAGACCTAGCTTGGGATGCCAATACAAGCAATCTTCAGAGTAGGTGGGAAAATGCTTCTTCCAAAGCCACATGAACCTAAAAGAAATTATGGCAGTTTACAGAAACATAACACTAGGGGGGTATCTGTTTTCCAGTTTTGCTTGAATAAGGACAGACATCACCACAGTTTTGTGGTACATTAACAAACAGGAAGGTGCACACACTACCCTCCTCTGCCACCTAGTAATGCATATCTGGGAGGTGGCATAAGAGATGGGGTTGCACCTAGTAGCCTAGTATATCACAGGGGCAAGTAACATTGCAGACCACCTGAAAAGATCAGTATCAGACCCCCAAAAGTGGATGTTGAAGATGCACATTTTCAAGAAAACAGGAGGAAAATGGAGTGTGCCAGGAGTAGACCTTTTTGTCTCAAAAGAAAACCTGCAGCTAGGAAAGCATTGTTCAAGGATGTCAGACAACAGAACCTGGAGGGACAGACCCCTTCTTCCTATGGACAGGTCTATTTCTATATGCTTTCCCTTTTCATTACTCTCATCTCCAGGTTACATGTAAAGACCAAGTAGGAAGGGCCAAAGGTCATCTTAATTGCATTCTTCTGGCCAAGACAGCATTAGTTCCCTCTGCTGTACAGCTTAAGCAGTCAAGAACTGTGGCTACTTCCACAGTAGATAGACCTCTTGACCCAGAGCAATGGAGCCATCATCCACCCAAATCTACACACACTGAAGCTGGCAGCATGGATCATTTGATCCTTATTCCTCAATACCAGCCATTAGACAAGGATGTCCTACTTATCTTGAAAGAGGTTAGAAGGCTTAGTACCAGGAAATCAAACATTTCAGAATGGAAAAGATTCACGATATAGTGCCAGACAAAGGCCCAGAAGACCCTGCTAGCCTCTGTTCTCTCCCCCCCTATATATTTGGGGCAGCTTTTCTTTAAAGGGTTCACTTGTTCTTCTGTTAAAATCCATGCCTCTGCCATCTTTTGCTTGCCTGCCAGTGCAAACCCCCCTTTGTTTTCCTAACCTGTGTTGCAATGGTTTCTCAAAGGTATTTTCCACATAATCCACCCAGGGGGGCCCCTGCACTGTCATGGGACCTCACATTCATATTGGAGACCCCCTTTAAGCCTATTGCTTCCTCAAATATTAACTTCTTATCACAGAAAACAACCTTCTTAGTAGCTATCACCTTCACTGAGAATCTCTGAACTACAGCCACTAAAGTATAAACAGCACTTTATCAGGTTTCGCCTAGGCAGATTCTTACTGCGAACTCCACTTTCATGCCCAAGGTGGTAACAGAGCTCTTCTTAAGCAATCCAGCTAACTGACTTTTAATACAAAATCATGGAACAAAGGATTGAGAACTTTGCACACCTTGGATGTGCACAGATCGTTCCAGTTTTACGTGCATAACACAGAAAAAAATGTCAAAGTCTGATCAACTCTTCATGGCTTTTGCTCCTTACAAATTGGCAAACTGGTAAGTAAACAAGTAACCTCTAAGTGGATATTTATAACTGAATTTAATTTTGCTTCAAGCATTTTGGCAGAAGTATCTGAGCATGTTATAACCCATTCCACAAGGGTCACATCTACAACTGCTGCCTTTGTCAGGGGTCTGTTCACCTAGGACATTCTGGAAGTAAACAACTGCTCCTCTGTTCACACTTTTTCAAATCACTGCAGCTTGTCTTCTGATTTAGAACTAGAGCTGGCTGATTCTGCAGTCCTGCACCTGTGTTCTGCCTGATATATATCATCCAGTTACTCTTCCTGTAGGTTGGGGAATCTTCCCAAGAAGTTATTATGGCAACAGTGAAGATAAAGATAGTACAGTTGTGCCTACTTGCCATAAATGTAGATTTTAATGTCTTCACTCTTAACTGCTGCTGTAGTCTTTCCCTGCCTCCCCATCTAGTTACTGTGTACAGCTCTCTTACCTTTAGTCTGCTGAAGACAGTATGGGTGGTTTATGCTTGTGGCCTAGGGCTCAGAGAGCAGGGTTCCAGTCTTATGATGGCAAGAAGGACCTGGGGATTGATGCCAGCTGATGACTGTTATACCCCAACATCCTGATGTCAGAGGGGAAGGTTCCATGGGACCAGGAAGATGGGAGAAAATATCTGTCCACAGCTGGAAATCCCAAGAAGTTATTACTACTGCAGCAGTGAAGACACTAACATCTAGTCACAGCTGTACGTGTGTGTGTGTGTGTGTGTGTGTGTGTGTGTGTGTGTGTGTGTGTGTGTGTACACATACATTTTGGGTTCACTATAAACTTACCAAACTGTCAATTTGTTGTCAGAGTGAAGTGAAAGGGAATTCAGTGACCACAGTATTTCTTAATAGCATGTATAAATGCTGTCAAAATGTTGACAAGACCTGCGTACTGACCAGTGTAATGCACAGCTACCTTAGAAGGACATGTCATTTGATGATGATGTGATACTGTTTCATCGTTGCTCTTTTGTGTCGCCCATTAAACAGCCATGTACACATAACATAGCCAATGTCTGTGCATATGTAAGTGCGGCTGTGTCACATTTTTTCTGCTCCTGACATGCATGCACGCATCACTACAATGTTTGCCTAATACCAGTGTCTAGTTATGATTATGGCATTATTTATTTGATAATTTGGTGGGTAGCTTTACAGACGCAAGTTGCAGTATAGTTCTGTTTGTGATTGATAAGAAAACGCATTTATGTTGTAGGATTGTACATGGCAAGAATCGGGAACTGTTTGATGAGGAGAGAATATTAAACTAGTACAACAGCTAAGCAAAGAAAGTTATGACTTACTGTTTTATAGTGCATTTTTTCTCCATGTGTTTGAGCTTCAGATGGGTTTGCGGGTTGAACTGCTGTGAACTGGAGAACTCCTACATTCCTTTAAGTAACTAATGTATCTTGTCCCACAAGTCTGGGCATTGCAGATAAATCCTTTCCTTAAAGGACAGAAGGTTTGCAGAAGGAGTGTAAAAAGTGCATGCAAATGTATATTTGTCTATTAAATTTTAATTTGGAGTTATTTCTATATAGTGTTTATCTGTTTAGAAGTAATTGTCAATTAAAATGTAATAGACAGAGGGTCAAACTGATGCAAAAGGTTTCACTGCTGTACTTGGCACCAGTGTGGTGATATCCTGTAAACCAGGATCAACTTTGTGTGTCAGTATTTTTTGTGGACATCACAGCAGCCATTTGCAACACTCTAACCTCTAGTTATCTTGATTTTTTTTAATGATGCTAGCAGGACTTCTCACTTAAGAAAGTAAGGGTGAAGATGAGCACATCCAGAATGATTAATGTGTAAAGCCTTACCTTTTTTTTTTTTTTTAAATAAGTATGTGTCCACGGGTTCATTTTATAATTTCGAAATACTGAAATCCCGGATTTCAGTATTTCTAAATTATATACCCAAATCACAAAATCACGAAAACACAAGCGTGAAATTAAAAACCCCGAAGCTCGGAGATGTTGAATTTCACACTTCTGGTGGTGCGGTGTGTGAATGGATGGGTGGAAGTTTAGGTAATGTATGTGTGTTGGTTAGGGGCTATAGTGTGTGTGAGGGACTGTGATGTGTGTGTGAGGGACTGTGAAATGTGTGTGAGAGACTGTGAAATGTGTGGGTGTGAGTTTCCTTTGTGTGTCTGTGCAATCTCTGAGTTAATATATTTAAGTGGGGGGTGCATGGGGGGGCTTAACCCCCTGCTCATCTGTAGTGTAGGATTATCTGTTTGATTGTGGGGGGGAAGTTGTGTGTATGCATGTGCTGTATATGTATTGCATGTTCGGGATTTTAAATTTCTCTGTTATGGGGTTTCGGGATTTAGTGTTTTCGGCTTTGTAAGTCCAAAGTACTGAAATTCAGGATTACAAAATGGATCCGTGTGCACACATACATATGTAATCTGCAAAATGTCATTTTTTGTGTAGAACATGATTAAAACAGTAATCGCGTGTAAGCTGCCTGTGCAAGATACAGAAGATGTGTTTTCCTATGAACCAACCTATTTACCAGCACATGTATTTCAAGATTTTGGTTCAATATTTTATTTCTGATTTTCATGATTGTTATTGTCATGTTCAGCATTCCTTCTTTTATGATGGCTTAAACATAATGGATTTTGAACAGGCTTTAGATGGATATTTTGGTCCGGTTGTGTGTTGTCACATTTGCAAGTCAGTTCTGTACTACATATAGAGTTTTGATAATTTGATGAAAACTACAGTATCTGCTCAGATGTGGTCCATCTTTGGTAACCAAAATAAACTGCAGATGTTAGGACCATATCACTAATAAAACTTACACAAGCTGTCTTGTTCCTTTCCCATAATGCATAACTTTCCTTCACCCTCCATTTCATTGTTGCAAGAACCCTTTGTCACACGAGTGTTGTTATTCTCTTATTTTCAAGTTCGTCAGCATTTGTCTGCATATAAACTGCAGATCAGTTGCATCAATGCTGACTGAATGTGTCTTTTTTTTTTCTTCATCCTATACATGCCTGTTGTTACTGAGAGGGGACTACTATTTTTTTTTTATTTTGCTGTTGTGGTAATTGCAGTACTTTTATTTCTGTAATGTTCCATAGGTCACCTTAACCATTTTTTTATCCTGCTGTTATGATGATGGCATTTTTAGCCATCATCATGTTCCTAGTTTCAGAGCTTAATTTGTTTACTAAGTCACTGAGTTAAAAGCTTGTTCTTCAAACAAAAAATAAAAGTAGTAGTGTGGGATACGTTTCCCTCTCTCTTTCTTTAAGGCTTAATATGTAGGGCAAAATTGCTTTAAAAAAGGGGTGGCCCTTTAATTCAGATCAGCCAGAGTTTTGGGGCTGCATGTGCACCATCACTGGAGAGGCTTATTGGGTGTTGGGGAAGGGTCATGCTATCTGTTTGATTTCTCCCTCTGCCTAAGAGGGACCAGGGTCCAGAAATCAGGATCAGACTATCTTCTGGTGAAGGTGGAGTTTCCTGTTTGGCCTTAATAGGTGGTGTATTTGTTCTGCACAAATGCACATGAATAGTGTGTTAAGTGCACATCAGTGTTGTTGGATTACAGTATGAAAAAAGGATTTGACAAAGGAGGGATGATAGAGGACCACTTTGTGATCATGCTGATACCTTATGAGGGTTTGATATATGATTTTAGATTAGTAACCCCAACCTTCCTGACTGCTGTCAGCTGTGTGTTATAGAGGGATAAAAGCCCCAACTACAACCAAGATGACTCTGGTTTGATTAGTGGCTCAGGCACTAGAGGAGCCAACATGGGGTTGGAGTGATCAGCTGATGTTGGCTCATACATCCTATGAAGACGGAGGCGGTCTAGTTGTAATGTCAGTACTGTACTGGCATGTAGCATAAACTGAGGACTCTTCTGGGCATTGCTAAGCCAGTCATAGCAGCCTCTACATCTGTGGAAGAATATTCACACTGGAAAGGACATAATGACAGCTCCTGCATTAATGTGGCAGGTCACCAACCTGGAAGAGGAGTTAGAGTTTTGAAATGCCACTTTTCTGTACATTATAAATTATGTAGTTTAAGCAGGTTAAGGCTGCCGCTTAGTTCTCCACCCTGGGAATAGTTGGAATCCACCCTTAAAGAATGGTAGCTTTGTCTGGAAGAGGAAGCCAGACCCTCGAAAAGATAGTATAAGCCAATACCTTGCCCAGAGCCCATGGATGATGGGCAGGGCATGAAATACTTCCATGCTTGGCTATATGATGATAGCTGTCTGGTTAGCTGTTGCCCAATCATGTGGAGTATCTCCTCTTTCCAGTGCATGGTCTCGAGATGAATGTGGATAGCTGATTCTCTGCCTTCAGATAGGAAAAGGTATATTAAACAAAGAAAAACTTCCCATTTGCCAGCATTCCTTGAAATAGAGGGATTGTCTGACTCCCAATGGGGGCAGGTAACCTCCAGATGGTGTCTGTAGGTTTGTGGAGCAAAAAGGCTTCACTATATTGTAGCCACTCTATTAATAGTTACCATGAGGTGGATCATAGCTGGCAAAAGCCCTCTGAGCCAACTGATGTACCCAGTTTCAAGTACATTATCAGCATGCATAGCCTCTTCAGCTTAGCAGAAAATAGAGGAAAATGGTCGTTAATGTCCACTATACTTCTCACTTGATAAACAAGTGGCACATTATCAGGCAGGCATCTTTCAAGTAATGTCAGTTTGTTAAGCTAAATTCACGACTTGTCCCTCCCAGTAATATTCTTCAGCAGTTGCTGATAACTACACTTCTTATCCTCCAAGATTAATTTCCATGTCTCTTTTTTTGTAGGTGTTTTCCATCTTTGAACCTTTCACTTTCTGGTCTATTTTCTAGATCTTAGCAAACAGCTGAGTCCCTGACATTTAATGTGCACATAGTTGGTCTTATCCAACTGTTTTTTACCATAAGCATAGCTCCACTGCTTTGGCCACTGTCAGCCATTTATGGAGTGAGAACATGGGCACAGCTCCACAGTCATCCATTCAGCAGTCAGACTGGTTGTTTTCTATAAGTCCTGTCATTTTTCATGTGAGTCTGCAAAGTCCTAAGAATTGGAACTGCAGAAAGGTATTAAGGTCTTGCCACACACTTCTACAAGTGCTGCTACTGCCATAAGCCCACCTCCCTCAGAAGCAGATTCCTCCACCAGGGGATTAAGTGAAATGTCTGTACTAGGATAAATGTTTTCAACAATTTTCCCTAATCACAATAAACAGGCTGTAGTTTTTTATGGTTGTCTTTTCCTAGTTTAGTTTCCCAGCACCTGGATCATGTGCATTACAGTCGGGGCACTTTTCTGTGTTAAGGCATTTTAGTATCTGTTGCTGTTGTGTCCTCGAGATGTCATGTTGCTCTCACTAAAGGTGTGAAGGGCTTATTATCAAAAGTTCTAGGATTTAGCAATAGCTGTTTAATCTCCCCATTGTTCCATGTGGATCTTGTGTTAGCCTACCATTTGAGCGAATGTGCTTTTAATCCCTTTTGTCTGTATTCCATGGTGTAATTTTCTTTTATGCTCACTTTGAGCGCCACTATCTTTCTACTGTTGCTAGTTTCTAATATCTGTCTCCCTTTTCTATACTTGTAATGTTCTTTGTTTTTCACTGTTGCAGTCATCACATTTGGGTTTTCTGCTTGCAGTAGCCCTCAGTTGGCCTGATTATCAAAGTCTTGGGTCCTGCTTCGTTTGCTGTCTCATCTTTCGTGACATCAAGTAGTCAGGTGTATAAAGCATGCAGCCTACGCCGTTACATCAGTCTTTCTTGCCATGCGGTGCCCGAAGCAGAAGCAGTTCGCAAGTGCTAGTCGGCTGACTCCTGAAATTTTTGTTTTCGAGTTTCAGAACCAAAGTCTTCAACTAAAGCGAAGTACCTCGTTGGGGAAACTTCTTGCTATAAACCGATGTCAGTAAAAGTCAATAATTGTATTTCTTGTAGAAAGCAAATACCTCATAAAGATTTTCATTCGTACTGTATTCCTTGCCTAGGCCCTGACCACAATGTACCTTGCTGTTGGTTTTGTGCTTTATTTAAACCACGAACTATTCGTCGTCGGTGCATTTTCACTTCTAAATATTTTGGTAATCGATTAAATTATCCAGATATGTCTTCGGTAAGCCACCCAACTACCGACATTCTGAAAAAATGTAAAGATAAAGACAGACTGCCTAGGCCCAAAGCTGCCGACGATGCTTCTCCTATGCTAGTTGCCAATTCGCTGGTACTCAGTGAGGTGCTTTTGCAGCCCTTGATGCCCGCTACTTCCGATTCGCAGGCCTCTACTGAGACCCATTCGGAGTCCAGTATGCCTCGAGATGCTTCAACTGTGGAATCTGCGGATGTCTCTACCTTGGATGGGTCCGGAGCTGTTGTGCAGGCACCGGCTTCTAAGGGTGTATTCAGGCTTACTGACTTGCATATTAAACCAACACCATCTTCTTCTTCTAGGCCTAAAACTCGAGCCATGCCTAAGAAACCAATGCCCAGACTGTATGGTCAGGCCTCTATGCCTAAAAAACAAATGATAAGAATGGCTGAAGACCTTATTACTTTAATCAGGGGAAGCCAACCTTCCCCCTCTAAGAGACCTAGGACTGAATTTGCTTATGATACTTCTGATCAGGATTCTGAAATTTCTGTCTCCTCTGATGACCAGGATTTACCCTTATCTACCTATGAGGATTCTGATGCAGAGGACTCTATTCCCCCAGAGGATTTTTCTTTTGGTGAAACCTTGCATACTCTTGGGAAGCATTTTCACTGGGAAAGCCAGGATTATTCCTATTCTAAAACGAGGTTTAGAGACTTCGTACTCCTGCCCCAACACAGGCCTTTAGCTATCCCTCCTGTGCTGGACGTTGTTCATGATGCCTTTTCAGAATCTAGCTTGGCCCCTGATTCTTTGCCTCCTGCTCCCAGAAAACCTGATAGATATTACAGGGTTCCTGATTCTCACAAGTTCCTTTTTAAAAATTCTACTGCGGATCCTGAGACCATTTCACAGGGACCCAAGGGCATTTAAGGCTACTACTGCTAAAAAATCCTACCCCCTCTGATAGAGATTCCAGGGCCCTGGATAGAGGGGGTAAGAAGGTATACAACTCTGCAACCTTGGCCATCAGGGCCTAAAATTGCCAGTTTCATATGTTAAAGTATCAGCAGCATATTATTGGATTGCTTAAACAGAAAATTATGTTGATTCCTGATTGTACTGAAAATAAGGATTTGCAGGATTTAATGCATTCTGCTGAACAGGTTGAAAAACATACTTTGCAATGTGGTTTTGATTCACTAGAGGCATCTTGCAGGGCTGCTGTCACCAGGTCTGTAATTAGAAGGCATGCTTGGCTTAAGGAGCAATCTTTGCCAGATGCTCCCTTAAGTCAGGACTGCCTGTTTGGTGTCAAAGCAGGAGGAGTTCTTAAAAAGATGGAGGAAAAACCTAAATCTATGCAAACTGTTAGAGTTCTTACAAGTGCAGCCTCCTAGATTTAGTAGGCATTGGCCCTCAAAAAAGTCGTCCTTTCCTGCCTCTTCCAGGCCATCTCAGTTCAAACCCAGAACCAGCAGAACACCCAAGCTTCAGTCCCAGGGTACGCACAGGACTAAACAGTGGGGGGCTCCCACTTCCAAATCAGGGAGTAGTAAGACTCCGCCCTATGGTAACCTGCCTCAGTGACTTAACTTTAAATCTTCCAAGCACTTCTCAACTGACTGCTCCCTTAGGGGGAAATATTGCTCTGCAAGCAAAAAACTGGGAACTCATTACCCAGGACAAATGGGTTTTAAACCTAGTTTCCCAAAGATACAGATTTCACTTCCACAAGTTACCAACCCCAAATGGTTGGCCAGATTTATCCCCAAATCAGTGGGCAGAGGCTCAAAAGCAAGTACTCTCTCTCTTAAGATTAAAGGCTATTCAGACTGTATCAGAAGAGGAAAACGGACAAGGTTTCTTCTACTCCAGACTTTCCTGGTACCCAGAAAAGTCAACTCATGGCATCCTATCCTCGACCTGTCTATCCTAAACACCTTTTTGGTGATTCCAAAATTCAAGATGCTAACTCTTCACCAGTTGCTTCCCATGATGGGCAAAGATGCCTGGCTGGCAACACTGGATTTAAAGGAAGCCTACCTGCACATCCCAGTTCAGGGAATCTTGCAGAAAATACCTACGCTTCAAAGGAGGATGCATGCACTATCAGATGTTCATCGTGTTACACTGCTGCAGTCATTGCACTTGGGTTATCCTGCCGTCAGGCGGTCCCGCAGTCGGCCAGAGTTCCAAAGTCTTGGTCCGGCGTCGGTTGCTGTCGCCTCCTCCCTGACGTCAGTGCGATGGGTATATAAGATGCAGCCGATGCCATTTTCTCCAGTCTTTCTTGCCACGTGGTGCCTAAAGCAGAAGCAGTTCGCAAGTGCCGGTCGGCCGACTCCTGAGATTTTCATTCCGAATCCAGAACTGAAGTCTTCTAAAAAAGTTAAGTACCCCGTTGGGGAAACTTTTTCTTGCCTCAGACCGATGTCAGTAAAAGTTAACTGTATTTCTTGTGGGAAGCAAATACCTCATAAGGATTTCCACTCCTACTGTATTCCATGCCTAGACCCTGACCATGACGTCATTGGTTGTCGGTTTTGTGCTAGGTTTAACAAGCGCACTATTATACGTCGGTTTGATTTTGCCCGACATTATTTTGGTAGAAAATTCAATTACACCATGCCATCGGAAATTCCGATGACCGCAATGCATAAAAAGCGCAAGGACAAGGACAGGCATCCGAGGCCCAAAACTGACGACGAGGCCTCTTTAGGCCGGTTGCTGGTTCTCTGGTTTTCAGAGAGGCGCCTACACAGCCCCTGACTACCCCTTCCACAGAACCACAGACCACTCCTGATTCCCACGTAGAGCTGGCTGGTCCTTCGGATGCACTAGGCCTTTAGCTTACCGATCCTAAACCTACAGAGGGAATCGAAGTAGCTGAGCAATCCACAGTTACAGAGGGTGTTTTCAGACCTACCCAGTTGACCATTAAAACCCTCTGTTAAGTCTAAGCCTCCCTTAAAACTAAAGAAACGGACACAACTCTCTCCAGGACAGGCTTCCATGCCTAAGAAACAACTGCTAAAAATGGCCGAGGACTTAATCACCCTGATCAGGGGGTCCCATCCCCCTCCTAATAAAAGGCCCAGACAGGATGCAGACTATGAATCTTCTGACCAGGTGTCCATTTCCTCTGACTCTTCCTCGGACCTAGGATATTCTTTACCCCCTTATGAGGATTCTGATGCTGATGAATCAATTCCGTCAGCCTCTCCGCCTGAGGATTACTCCTTTGGGGAGACCTTACATACCATGAGGGAGCATTTCCATTGGGAAGGTCAGGATTACTCAGAATCCAAGAAAAGGCTCAGAGACTTCATTTTATTGCCTCAGCACAGACCCCTTGCTATCCCGCCAGTTCTAGATATTGTGGATGATGTGTACACTGAATCCAGTTTGAACCCTGACTCCTTACCCCCAGCCCCAATTAAACCTGATAGATATTACAGAGTTCCTGACTCTCTCAAATTTCTGTACAAAAGCCCTTTTGCTGACCCTGAAACTATTTCTCAAGGACCCAAAGGGATTAAGGCCTCATCAAAAAACCCAGTTCCCTCTGAGAGAGATTCCAGAGCTTTAGACAGATGGGGAAAGAAGGCATACACGTCTGCAACTTTAGCAATGAGAGCCTTGAATTGCCAGTTTCACATGCTAAAATATCAGCAATTTTTGATGTCTCAGTTGAAACAAAAGATGCTTCCAGATTCAGATCCTCCTAACTTAAAAGAAATGCAGGATTTATTGCATGCTGCTGAACAAGTGGGAAAACATATTTTACAATGTGGGTTTGACTCCTTAGAGGCCTCCTGCAGAGCAGCAGTTACAGGCTCTGTCATTAGAAGGCATGCTTGGTAAAAAGAACACACGTTACCAGATCATGTTAAGGTAAAATTATTGGATGCACCTTTGCAGCGGGATGTGCTGTTTGGAGTTAAGGCAGAGGAGGTATTAAAGAAGATGGAGGATAAGGCAAAATCTATGCAAACGGTGAAAGATTTTACAGGTTCCGCCTCCTCGTTTTAGCAGAAATTGGCCAACAATGAATTGGTCCTTTCCAGTCACAGACAGACCTCAAAGGGGCAGATACAAACGTCCAAGAGATAGAGGTCAGACAAGGGCCTTACAGGCCTCGACAGTGGGGCACACCAGGCCAGAAGGAGAAGACAGGCCTCAACCTTATAAAAAACAGGCTCAATGACTTTCCACTACAGCTGCCAAACAGTTCTCTCTTGGCAGCCCCCTTAGGAGGAAAACTGGCACTTTTCTATCACAACTGGCATTGCATCACCAAAGACAAATGGGTTCTCAACATTGTATCTCAAGGTTACAGGTTACATTTTCACACCCTGCCAAGGCTAAAAGGAATGCCAAATCTGCCACCAAATCAATGGGCAGAGGCTCAAAGACAAATTACAGCACTCATGGACATGAGAGCTATTCAAAAGGTACCACCACAGGAACAAGGGCAAGGATTTTACTCAAGACTCTTTCTGGTTCTCAGAAAGGACAAAGCCTGGAGACCCATTCTGGACCTTTCTACACTAAACACTTACCTGGATGTACCGAAATTCAAGATGTTGACACTACAGCAGCTTCTTCCCATGCTGGGCAAGAAAGCTTGGCTCTTGACATTGGAACTCAGAGGCATACCTGCATGTCCCTATCAGACAAAACTGCAGAAGGATACCACAGATTCCTAGCTGGTTCAATGCACTATCAATTATCTGCACTGCCCTTTGGCTTATCTACTGCGCCCAGGGTCTTCACAAAGTGCCTGGCACCATTAATTGCATTTTGCAGGCAAAAAGGAATTCAAATTTATCCTTACCTGGACGACTGCCTGATTCAAGCAGAGAGCAAGGACATTCTACTAAAGCATCTGGCGTACGTAAAAAAGTTAAGTTGCCTGGGGTACACAGTAAACTAAAAGAAATCAAAACTAGTGCCCTCACAACAGATAATATTCCTGGGTGCCAGCTTGAACACAATGGCCCAGATGGCTTATCTCATGCCAGACAAGCAAGGACAACTGACTCAATATTTTCAATTAATGGCAACAAAGACCCAACTCCCTGCAAGAAAAATTCTGCAGGCCTTGGGCTACATGGCATCTTCCATACTAATTCCATATGCCAGACTGTATATGAGGAAACTACAATGGTACCTGAAGAGCGTATGGTCTCAACACTGTCAAAGTTTGGAAACAGTTATACCACTTATTCCTTGCCTACAACAGGAGTTTCGATGGTGGGCACAAGCTTGTCACCTCAACAAGGGACAGCCTTTCACTCAACCCACAGCCAGGCAAACACTGACAACAGATGCATCGGATTACGCCTGGGGAGCACACATGGCAGGAAAATGTATCCAGGGCGAGTGGCCCACAGAGCAAAGACATCTCCACATCGATCAAAAAGAGATGTTAGCTGTACAAAATGCTATTATAGCTTTCAAGGACCTACTGCATCCAGGACAATTACTACTAAAGACAGACAACACCACAGTTATGTGGTACATAAATAAGCAAGGGGGCACACACTCCTACCACCTCTGCAGACAAGCCATGACCTTGTGGAACACAGCTGTAAACTACCAAGTTCATCTGCAAGCACAATTCCTGCCAGGAGAGAAAAACACACTGGCAGACGACCTAAGCAGAAACATTATGGACCCACACGAATGGAAACTGAATAAACAAATATTCAGAATGATAACACAAAAATGGTGGAGCCCAGACATAGATCTGTTTGCTTCCCCACAGAACTGCCAACTACAGAAATTCTGCACAAGGAGCTACCATCCACAAGCATGGAAAGTGGATGCCCTCTCATTCAGCTGGAAAAAACTACAAGTATACGCTTTCCCTCCTTTACCTCTCCTCCCAAAGGTACTCATAAAAGCCAGGCAGGAAGAGCCAAAAATGATACTGATTGCACCAGACTGGTCACGCCAGCACTGGTACCCAATCTTAAAGAACTTAGCACAAGATCCACCCTGGATTTTGCCTCAAATCCCAGAGTTGCTGACACAGCACAACAATCAGTTACTTCACAGCCAGCTAAAGACCTTAAACCTAGCTACATGGAAAATTACCTAGTCAAGCAAGCAATGCCTCTCTCCAAAGCTGTTATGGATGTCATTCTGGAGGCCAGAAGGCCTAGCACCAGGAAAGCATACTCGGATAAATGGAAGAGATTCTGTGCCTGGAACCATGCATACAGCCTTGACTCACTTGTCCCAAACATTCCTCAGATACTGCAATACTTAACTGAGATGCTGGACAAGGGCCTCTCTTTTTCATCCATCAAGATCCACGCCTCCGCTATCTCTGCTCATTACAACATGGATCCACCAATTTTTTTCTAATCCTTTGCTCAAACAATACCTCAGAGGGGCTAAAACATAAGACCACCCCGTAGAGCACCTACACCAACTTGGGACCTCAGCTTTGTTTTGGAAAAATTAACTCTACCTCCTTTTGAGCCAGTTAACACGGCAGAAATAAAATACATCTCTTGGAAAACTGCTCTGCTACTGGCAATTACATAAGCACAAAGTTTCAGAATTACAGGCACTAATGGCAGTGGAACCTTTCCTCATCTTCCACCAGGACAGGGTGTCTTTAAGAACTAACCCTATGTTTATGTCAAAGGTGGTATCAAGTGTGGCTCTGGACCAAACTATTCACTTGCCAACTTTTTATCCAAAACCACAGAACAAAGGGGAGAAATTGCTACATTCTCTGGACATTCACAGACAGTTACGCTTCTACTTGGACAAAACCAAAGCTTTCAGAAAATCTGAGCAATTATTGGTAGCATACGCTGCAGGAGCACAGGGAAAAGCCATTTCAAAGCAGACTATTTCAAAATGGATAGGACACTGTATACGTTTCTGCTATACCCACCATGGGAAACCTATACCTAGCAGCATTAGATCTCACTCCACCAGGGCAACAGCCACTTCAACTGCCTACCTCAGAGGAGTACCTACCAAGGATATTTTGGAAGCAGCAACATGGGGTTCTGTGCATACCTTCACCAAACATTACCATTTGCCTTTATACTCCAAATCCAGAGCTGGCTTCGCCACTGCTGCACTGCAGGGCCTCATAGCCACCCCTAATGCCTTATAGACCCAGCCTCCCTACCTCAGCTTTGGGATTCCACCCAAGTGTAATGACTGCAGCAGTGTAACACGATGAACATAGTACAGTTTTGTACCTACCATAAATGTAGATGTTCGAGTGTTGACACTGCTGCAGTCCAGGTTACCCTCCCTCCTTCCCCTCTTACTTTCTGGTACTTACCTAGGTAATCTACCCTTTATTACCTATGGGGAGTATTTGCTGGTAATTAAAAATGGTTGTTTGCTTTTCTTTTGTATATTTTGCTAGCAATTTGATTTGCCTACCTATTTGGGGGCACCTGACATCTGGATTAAGAAAAACTGAAGAAAATGGCGTCGGCTGCATCTTATATACCCCTGTCGCACTGACGTCCGGGAGGAGGCAACAGCAACCGACACCGGACCAAGAATTTTGGAACTCTGGCCGACTGCGGGACCACCTGATGGCAGGATAACCCAAGTGTAATGACTGCAGCAGTGTCAACACTCTAACATCTACATTTATGGTAGGTACAAAACTGTACTTTCTCTGCACTGCCCTTTGGCTTATCTACTGCGCCCAGGGTATTCACAAAGTGCCTAGCTCCAGTCATTGCATTTTGCAAGTAAAGAAATATTCAAATGTACCCATACCTGGACAATTGTCTAATTCAGGCAGAAAGCCAGGACAAACTTCTGAATCATCTGGCATTTGTACACAAGCTTTTAACCTGTCTGGGGTACACCATAAATGAAAAGAAATCCCATCTGGTACCCTGTCAACAAATTATATTCCTGGGAGCAAGCTTGAACACAACTTCCCAGATGGCTTCCCTCACACCAGAGAAATAAATTCTTTTGACAACTTACTTCAAACTAGTGGCCACAAAAACCCTGCTATCTGCAAGCCAAATACTGCAAGCCTTGGGGTTCATGACTTAGTGCATTCTACTAATTCTATATGCAAGACTGCATATGGGGAAACTACAATGGTATCTAAAAAGCCTATGGTGTCAACATTCTCAGGATCTAGAAGCAATGATTCCTATCATACCTTGTCTACGGTTGGAATTCCTTTGGTGGGCAGAGGCCTACCACCAAAACAAGGGACTTCCATTCACTCTACCTCATCGCCCAAACCCTAACAACAGATGCATCAGACTATGCATGGGGGGTTCACCTGGCAGGGAAGCGCATTCAGGGCAAATGGAACCCAAGTCAAATGCACCTGCATATCAATCAAAAAGAAATGTTAGCTGTACAGAATGCTCCGACAGCCTTCAAGGACCACATTCTTCCAGGACAATTAATGGTAAAGATGGACAACACCACTGTTATGTGGTACATAAACAAGCAGGGGGGGTACCCATTCTTACTCCCTCTGCAGACTAGCCATGGCTCTGTGGAACACAGTCTTGAACTACCAAGTGCATTTACAAGCTCAGTTCCTGCCAAGAAAACTAAATACACTAGCAGACGAACTAAGCAGAAATCTCATGGACCCACACGAGTGGAAACTGGAACCAAAGATTTTCAACATGTTGATCAACAAATGGGGATCCCAAATATAGATCTGTTTGCCTTCCCCCAGAACTACCAATTTGACAAATTATGCACAAGGACTCCCCACAAACAAACTTGGAAAGTGGATGCTCTGTCCTTCGGCTTGAAAAATCCATCAGTTTATGCCTTTCATCCTCTGACTCTCCTCTCCAAAGTACTACTAAAGATCAAACAGGACAAACCAAGGATGATACTGATTTCACCAGACTGGCCACACCAACACTGGTACCCCCTTTTGCACAGTGTGTCACAGCTGGCCCCATGGCACCTACCTCAGACCCCTACTCTGTTCTCTCAGCAGAAGAGACGGATTCTGCACCCCTCGCTTCAAACCCTGAACCTGGCAGCCTGGCTGATTACTGAGGGATGGTAATGGAGAGATTAGGTAAACAATTGTTGGATGTCATTTTGGAGGCCAGGAGGCCTAGTACTAGAAAATCTTATGCTGAAAAATAGAAGAGATTCTGTGCCTGGAACCAAACTCAAGGGATGGCCACAGCAGGGCCCCAATTTACCTCAGATTCTTCAATACTGTACTGAGATGCTTCACAAGGGTCTTGCCTTTTCCTCCATCAAAATTCACACCTCAGCCGTTTCAGCTCATTACAACACAGAACCGCCCCTCTTTTCTCTCCCACTGCTCAAGCAGTTCGTCAGAGGGGCCAAAAACTTAAGATCACCCAGGAGAGCCCCAACTCCAGCCTGGGACCTTAATTTTGTATTGGAAAAAAACTCACTCTTCCTCCTTTTGAGCCAGCTGCAACTGCTGAGTTAAAATTCCTTTCTTGGAAAACAGCTTTCCTTTTAGCAATCACTTCAGCAAGAAGGGTATCTGAATTACAAGTCCTTATGACAGTGGAGCCTTTCATCATCTTTCATGCGGACAGGGTGTCCCTCAGGATCAATCCCTCTTTCATGCCCAAGGTGGTATCCATTGTGGCTCTTAATCAGTCCATTCATTTGCCAACCTTCTTTTCTAATCCACAGAACAAAAGGGAACGGATACTGCACTCCTTAGATGTGCAGAGACAACTTAGATTTTACTTGGACATGACTAAACCTCAAAGGAAATCTGAGCAACTGCTGGTGGCATTTGCTGCAGGGGCAGAGGGGAAGGCTATTTCAAAGCAAACCATTTCCAACTGGATAGGCCATTGCATTCATTTCTGCTATAAGCACCATGGAAAACCTATCCCACAGGGGATTAGACCCCATTCAACCAGGTTTGCATCTACTTCTACAGCCTTTCTCAGAGGTGTCCCTACCAGAGACATCCTAGAAGCTGCTACCTGGAGTTCTGTACATACTTTCAACAAGCATTACCATTTGCCAATTTTCTCTAAATCCAGAGCTGGCTTTGCCACTGCAGTATTGCAGGGCCTTATAGCTGCTCCTAAGCTTTGGGAATCTACCCAAATGTGATGACTGCAGCAGTGAAACAGGAAGAACATAGTACAGTTGTATAAACTTACCATATATATATATATATATATATATATATATATATATATATATATATATATATATATATATGATGTAATGGCGTCGGCTGCATCCCCTGACTACCTGACGACATGGAAGATGAGATAGCAACCGACGCAGGACCCAAGACTTCGATAATAAGGCTGACTGAGGGCTACTGCAAGCAGATACCCCAAATGTGATGACTGCAACAGTGAATACACTCGAACATGCCAAATGTACACAACTGTACTTTCCCCATATACCATATAATTTATGCCACCGTCTCTTCCTCTGTTCTGTCCAGTAGTTTCCTCGGACTGTAGGTTTGGAGGTCTTATTTCTGCATGCCTTATTTTTTTTCTGCACTGTGTCTATACTTCAGGGTGTAGGGACATGTTATTCTGACCAAAGGCTCAAAGGTGTCATTTTCCCAAATGCTATGGTGTAGCAGTAGCAGTGGTGGTCCATTTCCTGGACATATTAACTTGCCACTTTCTGAGGCACTGCTGTTTATTCCATGTGTCTGCATTAAATTGTGTAGTTATTTTATGCTACCAGAGAGCTGTGGTGTCTTTCCATTGTTGCTTGTTTATTATCCCTTCTTTCCTTTCCCATATGCTCCCGTAACTATTTGCTTATTTTTCTCTGTTCCATGCAGCAGATGTTCTTCACTGTTGCTTATCATTACTTGTGGGTAATCCCTGTTTGGTATCCCTCGGCTGGCCTGAATACCAGAGTAAAGAGTGTCCCTCCTATGTCGGCTGCAGGTCACCAGGGGCTGACGCCAGGTCATCAGTGGTATAAAGCAAGGCAGCCGACACCATTATAGCAATCTTTCTTGCTGTGGAGCCCACAGTAAGAAGCAGTTTGCATGTGCGTTGGTTGAACATTGCCAGAGTGAAGAAGAAAACGACTAAAGCGAAGTACCCCATTGAGGATCTTTTTCTTGCACTAACTGATGTCTGAAAAAGTAAATAATTGTTTTCACTGTGGAAAACCAATACCACACCGAGACTTCCATAACCTGTGTGTAACCTGTTTAGGCCCAGACCACAACATCCCCAGATCTTGCTTCTGCGCTCTAACATTAGGACCATCCACCGTAGAGCAGAATTTGTAGCTAGACATTTTAGAGTCTCCTTCGCAGTACGAAATGACATCTGTTAGCCTCCAGTGGATATCCCCAAAAAGAGAAGACAAAGGGACAAAGTTAGGCCTTCAGATGACTCTAGCCTGAAGTCAGCCACTAGCACAGCGAAATTCATTGAGGCGCCTACACAGCCCCTGACCTCAGCCACAGAGTCACCACAGACCTCTACCGATACCCACTCAGAGTCTGATATGCTGCCAGATCAGACTACACCTGTCAAGGTTTTGGTTGTCAGCCCCACGGTTGGGTCTGGAGCTGCTCTGCAGGCACCAGTTTCTGAGGGGGCCTTTCGGATAACCGATGCCAGATGAAGACAGCCAGCCACAGCGGCACCCAGGCCCTTTAAAAAACTGATGCCTAAAAGCAAGGCCACTCCTAGAAAAACAATTCCCAGTTGCCATCTTCCTCAGGCCCAACCTGCTCAGTCACAACAGCTTCTTAGGATGGCTGAAGATCTGATCACACTCATCGGAGGTAACCAGACTACACCAGCCAAAAGAAAAAGGGACCTTTCCCCAGAGATTCTCACAGAATCTGACACTGAAGAATCAGTCTTTCTGGACTCGGACAGTGAACAGCAGCCCCTTATGACCTTTGAGGATTCTGATGCAGAGGAATCTATCCCATCTGCCCCCATGGACCTGTCATTTGGAGAAACCTTGCACACTGTCAGGGAACACTTCCATTGGGAAGCTCAGGACTACCCCCAGTTTAAGCAGAGACTAAGAGAGTTTCTGGACCTACCCCAACATAAACCCTTAGCCATCCCTCCCATTTTAGATGTGGTAGAGGATGTCTTTATGGAGTTTAGCCTCATCCCTGATGCCCTGCCTCCTGCACATAGAAAGCCAGACAGGAATTACAGGGTGCCAGACACCCACAAATATTTATTTAAAAACCCTGCAGCCAACCCAGAGGTCATCACCCAGGGACTTAAAGGGGCTAGTGCCAGTTCCTCCAAAAATCCAATACCTTCTGACAAGGATAGCAGAGCCCTAGACAGTTGGGGACTGCTTGCTTGGATCTAAGGCAGAGGAGGTGTCCAAGAAAATGGAGGATAAGGCCATGTCATTCCAGACAGTAAAAGATTTCCTCCAGGTCCAACCTCCCAGATTCGGCAGGAACTTTCCCACCAAACACTGGTCTTTTCCTTCCCAGTCCAAGTCTTTGCACAGGTACAGACCCCCCAGGCAGCAATTATAAGGCCAGCAGAGGCCCAGACAATAGATTTCTACAACCCCCAGGGCAGGGAGTTCTAGGCCCACTCCCTACCCTAAGGACTCGCAATGACTCCACCTCCCCCCTCTGCCCCCCCCCAAAGGTTAGGAGGAAAGTTATCCTTTTTCAAAGACAACTGGCAAAACATCACAGCAGATCAGTGGGTCCTAAAAATAATTTTTCCAAGGCTACAGATTCTCATTCAAAGAGAACCCAAACTTAACAGGGTACCCAGACATACCAGCAAATTAGCAGGCAGAGGCCCTCTGCCAAATTCAGAAACTCTGTGCTCAAGGAGCAGTGGAGCCTGTACCTCAAGAACAAGCCGGAAAAGGGTTTTATTCAAGATTGCTCCTGGTACCCAGGAAAGAGGACACTTTGCTCCCTATTCTAGATCTATCCACACTAAACCTTTCCCTGCTGGTGCCAAAATTCAAAATGCTTACACTCCCAAAACTCTTACCCATGCTGTCTCTAAATGCCTGGCTAGTCAATCTAGATCTAAAGGATGCCTACTTTTCATATCCCTATAAGGGAATCCTGCAGAAGGTTCCTTTGCTTCAGGGCAGGCTCAGAACACTTTCAATTATTTGCTCTGCCCTTTGGCTTATCTACTGCTCCCAGGTTTTTCACCAAATGCTTGGCCCCTGTCATTGCCTTCTGTAGGCAGAAAAACACACAAATTTACCCCTATATGGATGACCGTCTCATTCAGGCAGACAGTAGAGAAAAGCTCCTGCAGGACCTCAGCTTTGTCCAAACCTTCCTTCCCCCTCTGGGATTTACCACCAACAAGGAAAAATCCTATTTTCAGCCCACAAGACAAATCACCTTCTTGGGAGCTCTCCCGGACACATCCACCCAAGGAGCCTTCCTCTGTCCAGAAAAAGTTTTCTGCCCCAATTCTTCACCCCCGTTAGCTTACAGGACACACCTCACAGAATGTAGGTTCCTGCAAGCTCTGGGGTACATGGCATCCTGCTTTCTGTTGGTGCCCTTGACAAGACTACACATGAGAAAATTGCAATGATACCTAAAAAACCTATAGTGCCAACACTCTGTCACTGGAGCTACAACTGCCTCTGATTCCCTGCTTAAGGGAGGAACTCCTATGGTGGTCAGAAGTCTGTACCCTGAACAAGGACCTACCATTTCTCATTCTTCCCCATGGCCAGACCATCACTATGGATGCCTCAGACACAGCCTGGGGGGGGGGGCACTTAGGAGACCTGTGTACCCAAGGCACCTGGACCTCCACATCAACCTGAAGGAAATGATGGCAGTACACAGGGCTATCACAGCCTTCCAGAGCCACCTGAAACCACAGGGGTGCTCCTCATCAAAACAGCAATACCACAGTCATGTGGTACATCAACAAGCAGGGGGGAACACACTCCTACCTGCTTTGTTGTCTAGCCATGTCTCTCTGGCAGACTGCCTCTATGACGGGCCTTTATTTGATAGCCCAATACATCCCAGGGGAGCACAACACGCTGGCAGACCACTTCAGCAGAAGTGTCTTGGACCCCCACAAATGGCAGCTTCGGAGGGAGACCTTCATCTACATCACCCAAATTTGGGGGACCCCAAAGGTAGATCTCTTCGCATTCATAGAGAACACACAGTTGGAGCAGTTCTGCAGCAGGGAGTTCCACCCAGGAGCCTGGAAGGTGGATGCACTTTCCTTCCACTGGGGCAACCTGTTTGTCTACCCCTTCCCCCCTTGCCAGTAATCCCAAGGGTACTGCTAAAGATCAGGGAGGAAGGGACAAGGGCTGTACTCATAACTCCAAATTGGCCTAGGCAGCATTGGTACCCCTTGCTACTCGGCCTGACCAAGGAGCCGCCCAGAAACCAGCCTCTCACAGAAGGACTTCTAACACAAGATAAAGGGTCAGTACTGCATCCCAATCTGCAGACTCTTAGCCTATCCACATGGTTTATACCTCAGAGGCAGATACCAGCCCACCATTGAGTAAGCACGTCCTGGATATAATTAAGGAGGCCAGGAGGCCCTGCACCAGGAAATCCTACTCTGCAAAATGGAAAAGTTTCAATACCTGGGTACAAGCAGCTCCCTTGCTGTGATTCTAGACTACCTGGTGGAGCTAGTGCAAAAAGGATCATCTTACTCTTAAATAAAAATCCATTGGTCAGCTATCTCTCTCAATTCCCATACAGAGCAGCCTTTGTTCTCCCACTCCCTGCTAAAACAATTCCTTAGAGGGGTATCGCACATCAGGCCACCTACCCCTGCCTGGGACCTGAGTTATGTCTTGGACGAATTGACCTTACCCCCTTTGGGACCAGCTGCTTCAGCAAAGCTGAAACACCTCTCTTGGAAGACCACCATCCTGCTGGCCATAACCTCAGCCAGGAGTTTTTCTGAACTGCAGGCCCTCATGGCCTTTGAACCCTTCATTATCTTCCATGCAGACAGGGTGTCTCTTAGAACTAACCCCTCTTTTATGCCTAAGGTGGTATGTGACATGACATTGAATCAGTCATCCATCTTCTCACTTTCTTTCCTAACCATTAAAATAGGGTGGAAAGAATCTTTCATTTACTGGATGTACACAGACAACTTGGATGCTATCTGGATAGAACTAATTCTCTCAGAAAGACTGATCAGCTACTGGTCAGGTTGGCCCCAGGGGCAGAGGAGAACCTATTTCCAAACATGCCATTTCCAAATGGATATCCCACTGTATCCAATTCTGCTATCACTTCCATGGAAAAATTCCTCCCAAGCCTGTCCAAAGCCATTCCACTAGACCAGCATCTGCTTCCACTTATTTCCTCAGGGGCGTCCCTACCAAAGATATCCTAGAAGCTGCCACTTGGACTTCCATCCACACTTTCACCAAGCACTACCAATTACCTCTTTTATCCAAATCCCAGGCAGGCTTTGCCTCTGCAGTCCAGCAGGGCATGCTAGGTCCTACTTAGAGCAGTGCAAGCCTGTTCTCTTCCTTCCCTTTCTACCTTCCACCCTACCCTTCAGCTTTGGGAATTTTCCCACAAGTGATGATTGCAACAGTGAAACACGAAGAACATAGTACAGTTGTGTACACTTACCACAAATGTAGATGCTCTAGTGTATTCACTATTGCAGTCTTGTTTTCCCTCCCTCCTTCCCCCTCTATTTCTCTCTCTGTTTCCTTCACGCCAATTTATACCTATGGGAATCCCCAGGTTGATCTTCCTCAGGCTTTCTGGGCATGGCTCCTATAGGTTGGAGCAAGATAAACTAATGTAATGGTGTTGGCTGCCATACTTTATATCACTGACGACCTGCAGCTGACGCAAGAGGGACACTTTACTCTGGTATTCAGGCCAGCTGAGGGCTACCCAGCAGGGATAACCCACAAGTGATGGCTGCAACAGTGAATACACTTGAACATCTACATTTATGTAAGTGTACACAACTGTACTTTTCTTGTAACTATATTTTGTAATAATTCCATTCACCATGCCTCCGGTGTTTTTCCCCCTGGTACTGGGTCCTTTATTTTTTTCCTAACCTGTATTTCTTTGAGTTGTCAGTTATAGATGTTAGAAATACAAGTGATTTTTCCATCAGTAATGTATTCTTATGTACCTTTGCTTTTGCCTTGGCTCATTAATCCCTTCCTACCTCTATATGCTTTTAATATGACACTGTTTGTAATCCTGCCTGTCTACCTCTAAGTGCAAGAAATCTGAACAAAGGCCTAAAAATAGAAACCATTTTTAAATATTGCTCTTATAAATCTAGAAAGTTGATAGGATAACAGTTTTTGTGTTACCATGCATTTTAAATGCCTGTCATTATTTCATGAATTCAATCCTCAGTGATTTGCCAGAAAAAACACAAGTTTTATTTGGAACTGACCAAAAATATGAGGTGAAAATCGGGACAGTTGAGAGGTATGCATAATCTCTCATACCCTGCCTTTTTTGCTGCTTTGCTAAATTCTAATCCCGCCCATATCTGTCTCCTTGCACTTCTGGCAAGTCCTAGTGCAGACTCTGGCTTTATAATAGTACCAAAACACATTCTTAACAAATCAGTTTGAAAGAAGTCTTCAGTGGGCTCCTCTGGTAATTTTACATCGTTTCCGCTGCAGTGTGATGTCAAAGCCTGATGAATAAGTGATTAATAAGTTATGAAAAGTTGGTTTGACACAGATCTCTTTCAGGTTGTTCTGTTTGTCGTAGTGTGTGACTGTGACCAGGTCAGTTAACCAGAAAGGGGTACTGGATCACCCCTAAAAAGAGGTCTGTGCTTAGTGGGTTTTAGCCAGTTGACAAATTAATTTAAAAAAGTGGGTTTGACACAGTAAAAAAAAAAAAAAAAAAGTGGCATTTGAGTGGTAGGCAGCTAACAGTAATACTCATCATCTTGCTTCTTTTTGCGGTTCAGTTGATCTTGGGGGGGGGGGGGTCACAGCGATTTGTTTTGGAACAGTTACTATCACCTTTGTAAGCGCAGCATGCGTATGTATTTATGATATGTAACATCATACAGCAAGCAGTTAATTTGACCCTGCTTGACTGATGCTCTGTAGGACATGTCCTAAACCACATCTTTTCACTGACTTGAGAAATAAAAGAAATGTAATAGGATGCTGAAAACAGGATAGTCTTCCTTGGAAAGTAACAGTTTAACAAAGACACTTACTTTGACTTATTTATTTATGCCTATTTTCATTCATTTCATGAGATTGAGGGAGAGGACTGTAGCCTATGACAGCAAATAACTGGTGCATTGAATTGGTCAGTCCCTTAAAAGGCATGCACACGCACACACCTAGAAAATTTGTCATCATCAATCAACATGACAGTATATCTTTGGGAAATAGCAGGAAACTGAAGACTGTGGAAGACATCCACATGAAAACATGGAAAAGCATAAAACTACACACACAAAACATTTTATCTGAGAATCAAACCAGTGGTCCAAATACATTGATGTAGCAACGGTTACTCTATCTAGCTAAAGATACTAATCTCCTTAGAGTTGCATTTGTATTGAAATGTACTGTTCTCCCCGACCTCCTCAAAGAGATCTCAAGAAGTTTGACACCACCTACAGCCTTGTAGCAAAGGTTACAGCTCATAAATATGCTTCTGTTGCCACTGCTTATTACTTCACAATTTTAACTAGCCTTGCTTCAAAGATCAGCCGTTCTTCCTTCAAGCTTTCTGCTTCTTAAGAATTACTCCCATTTTCCACTCCGTAGGGGAATAGTGAGCATGGACAATGGTCTTATTTATTTGTTTATTTAACATTTGTTTACCTGGAAAGTCCCTCTGGGTCAGGAACCTATTTTCAGTGGAGGCCCAGGAAGAAAAGCTCCAAATGATGCGTATTAAAGCAGACATTAAATAAGTAATGAATACTAAAGTACAGCAAGGTAGATACAATAATAAAACATGTACTAGGTAGGTAATACTAAATAAAAGTATTGTGGTAGATCACAACTTTTTTTTAATCAGGTAGGATTAAGGGAAAGAGTGAGGGTCAGAATATTAGAAGCAAGGATATCCTGAGAAGAATTGCAGTGTAGGATGGGAATAGTTAAGTGTAGAAGTGCATAAAGCTTCTTAGTTCAATATGGTAATGTTTAGTGGATGAAATTCATGGTCTAGGGGTCTCCAGATGTAGAAAGGAAAGGCCCTAGAGAGTGGATGGAGTTCACCTGTTAGGGAAGGAGCAGGGGCAGGTCTGAGTACAAAGAAAATATTTTCTAGGGTGTGTTTGAAGTTGTTAAAGCACTCAATTGTATTCATGTCTGTTGGCAGAGAGTTCCAGAGCTTGGCAGTAGCATGCGAGTGTAGGCACTGTCCAGCTCTTTTGTTTGGAATGCAGATGGTTAGGAGTTTTCTTTTCAGAGTGGAGGGCTCTGCTAGGGATGTAGGGTTTTAGGACAGCTTTGAGGGCTGGGCAACTGTCAGCTGCATATATCATTTTGTGTAGAAGACAGCTGAACTAGGTTTAGGTGGTGTGCGAGTTCCAGCCAGTTTAGTTCTTTCAGAGCTAGGCAGTGATGGGAATGGTAGGAATAGCCTGTGGTAAATTTGGCAGTTTTATGGTAGCAGAATTGGAGCTTGTTTTTAAGAGAAGATTGTAAGTGAGTATATAAGGGGGCTGCATATGAGAGAGGGAAGCAAATAGGTGTTGGCGAGGGTTTTTCTGGTGGAGTTATCCAAGAAAGTTTTTTGTCTATAGAGTGTTCCTAGTTTGATGTGGTTTTTTTAATGCTATTGCAGATGTGGTGGTTGAAGGTTAGTTTGTTGTCTATGGTAATGCCTAGTAGCTTAGCTGTGGGAACTGTTTCAATTTCTGTGTTATCCTGAGAGAATATTTCAAAGTCAGGTGAAATTGGTTTTTTTTTTTTTTATTAGGATTTAGGAGTAGCTGGGCTTCTCTCAGCCATTTGTCTGTTGAGGTGAAGGTGATTTGGATGAGTTGTTGATGTGTGTTATTAGAGGGAGAAAGTATGGTTGTGTCATCTTTGTATTCAATAATTGAGCTAAGGGATGATGAGGTGTGAAGGTTGTTTGTGAAAACATAGAAAAGTAAGGGTCCAGGTATGGACCCTTGTGGTACCCCAGCTGTGTTGGTTTGATATTGGGATAGTTTATTTTGCCATTTAAAGCACTGTTGGCAGTTGGATTGGTAGCTTTCAAACCATTGGAGGGATGGTGGAGTGCAGTCTACAATGGATAGCTGATGAACAAATTTGTTGTGGGACACTGTGTGAAATGCCTTTGATAAATCTAGTAGTAAGATGGAGGTGACATTACCAGAGTCAGTGGATTTGGACACAGTGCCTTGAAGGAGATTAGGGCTGTGGTGGTGCTCTGTGATGGGAGAAAACCATGTTGGGTAGGGGTAATTTGTTTTAGATGAGATGGTGAAGCAATTGCCTATGTATGCATTTTTCCAGGAGTTTGGAAAGAGGAGAGAGGATGGAGATTGCTCGATAATTGGATGGTTTATTGGAGTTGCTCCCTTTATGTAAAGGAATGATCATTTTTTTTCCAGCGATTAGGGACATTGGACTGTGATATGGAGCGATTTATAAGGATGCTGACAAGATATGCTGTGGCTTCTGCAACAAGTTTTAAGTATTCAGGGGGAAGGTCGTCAGAGGAGAGGGAGCATGATTTAAATTTTTGAAGGAGAGAGGTAGGGACAGATTTAAGAGAAAAGGGGATAGAAGATGTACTACTAGTTTGTTGAGGAGGTGAAGGGGTTTTTTTTGTTTGTTTTTGTTTTGTGCAGTAGTCATGAGATAAGGGTGAATGGGGATCAGAGATGGGGTTTGAGGTAGTTGTGGCAGTGGGATTTGTTAATTTACTTATGCTATCTATAAAATGAGTTAAACAGGTTAGCTATTTCTGAGGGAGTTTTGTCAGGATGTGGTGATAGTGTGTTTAGAGCTTGGGGTAAAGAGGATCGAGATGCATTTCCAAAATTGTTTTTGGATTGTTTTTGTGGTTTGCTAGTTGGTTGGAAAAGTGTTTTTTTTTTTTTTTTTTTTTTCTTTGTTTCGTAACTGTTTGATTAGGTTAGCATCAGATGCATTATTGTGCCATTCCTTCCAGGCTTTATCTCTGTCTTGTAAATAATGTTTGCTATTTTTTGTTGGCCAGGGAGCATGGTTAGTTTTTATTCTTTAGGTGAGGAGGGGGCTATGCTGTTGAGAGTATATAGAAATACATAGTTGAAGTATTCAAGGGCATCTTCTAGTGGCAGTGTTTTAAGTGGATTCCAGTTAGTGCATTTTAGGATTCTGTTAAACCTTTGTTGGTCAAAGTTCCTGATACTTCTGGTGGTTTTGTATGTGTGGGTTCTTGTAATTTGTGGGGTGGATCTATATATGAATATGGGTAGGTGATCATTAAGAGCATTGGGTAGACTGTAGGGATTAGAGTATTTGTCAGGATTAGAAACTAGTGTCCAATCAAGAGTTGCATCTAGGATATTACTGTTATGCATACAGGTGGCATTGGTAATGAACTGGGTATAACCATAGAGGTTTATGCTATTAGTAGGGGAGTCATCAGATCTTGCCAGTTGATATTGATATCTCCCATAGTTCCATAGTATGGATGTTTTGCCTGGGGGGGGGTATATATCCAACAATGCGTATTTGTTTTGTTAATTTGTAGGGTTACAACTAGAATTTTGACATTGTTGAAAGTTGGTGTTTCTTTAGGGAAAGGTGAGATTGTGATGGTGGTAAGACAGATTAAGGATACCCCGCCACCTTTTTTGTTGGTTCTGTCTTTCCTAAAGTATATTATAGCCTGGGGGTGTTATTTTAGTATCATGAAGTAGATGTGAATCATATAATACATACATGACTCTCTAAGTTAGAAAATTCCCTAGTCCACAGCTGTATCCAGGTGACAAGGCTTTCCAAGTTTTTTTATCCTCGGAAAGTAATATTTAACTGCTGACATGCAAGGCCGTCTCGCCTTAACTTATTCATAACCAAAATAGATCATTTTCTGAACTTGTGAACATGTATATGTTGTAGAGTTGTATTAACAGCTTTGTTTGCCCTTATGCTTTCTTATTTTATGCTTTACCAACTTGTCACCTTCACGCATTTCTGCTTCCATAATATGTTATCAGGAAACAAATGGATGCCTTCTATGCATAACTGCAGTGCGTGTTGTGAATGAGTTACTAATTTTGCTAATTTTGATTTGAACTCAAACATTTCAGTAACAAATCAAAATATTTAATAGACTTCAAACAAGTCAGTAATCAAGGAATACCTTTAACACTACAGTAAAAATATGGAACTTTTAACTCTAAGTTGAATGTTCTTCCTCTTTCAGCTTTTCCCGGTTAGGGATCACCACAGTGGATCACCTGTCCACTCATGATTGGCTGTAGAGTTTTACAGTGTCGAGTTGCCAGCTCTGCACCCAACCTTCCACGGAAGGCACATACACCTAGGGCCAATTTAGTGTGTCCAATCCACCTACAGCATGTCTTTGGGATGTGGGAGGAAACCGGAGCACCTGGAGGAAACCCACACGACCACAGGGAGGACATGCAGACTCCGCACAGAAGGCACCCCAGCTGAGGATCGAACCAGAGAACTCTTGCTGTGAGGCAATAACAACGCTAACCGCTGCACCACCGTGACTGTCCTAACTCTAAGTTGAATGTAATTATTTATATTCAGCATTACTGTGTGTATTGGTAAATGTATCAGTAATTTATTGTTCATTTTCTGGACTTTAGCTCCTGGGAGAATTTTTGTACTAGGTCATTCCAGCAAGAGGGCCTTGGGCCCAGTGCCAGTAGCCTACTCAGCAAAATACAAACCATATGTACAAAGCTCAGCTTGAGTCATGTAGCAGCCTCTTTTCAAACAATGGATTTGTTAGCTTTAGTTTCTGTAACACTGCAGATTAACACAGGCTAGAATGAATAAAAACTGAACCATGTTCTGAAGTAGATAAATGAGAGAAGAATATGTTGAGTGACAACAAACATCTGAATACAAGTCTCTGCACACGCACTATACACACCTAATACCCAGGCAGAAAAAGCTGGTGCCACAGAAAGCATGTGCTAGCTAATTGCCAGAAACCTTAATCTCACCAAAATCCTGCATTGATGGACAATTAATATGACCGGCATTGCAAACATCTTTGTGCTATGGTTCATTCAGTTTTTAGTTTCTGTCTTTCATTTCAATTTTTTTTTAATTCCATATTGAAATTCTACCTGAAAACTGATGGGCACAAATACAGCGTTTAGAAGTACAGGCATTTTAAATGGTATGCTTTTCCTGATTGAATCAAATGTGCTTTCAGATTAAATAATTGCAAGTGCTTTAAAACAAAGTACTGTACAGCATATACCCTGAGATTGTTCCAGTGAGATTCCCTGAATCTCTCCGATGACACCCTACCATCTAACAGATACTGACCTAGAATAATTTTAAGTGTCTGGAGAAGAGTATTAACCAAAAGTGTTAGACTTGTCTGCGTATATGTATGTATATATATATATATATATATATATATATATTTAATTAATGATCCGCGGTGGTGGTGCTGCGGTAGATTGTCACCTCACAGCAAGACGCTGTCCAGTTCGATTCTCAGCTAGAGCGTCTTCTGCGTGGAGACATGCGTGAATGGGCGTACCTTCATTGAAGGTTGTGTGTCAGGGCTGGTAACTCGGCATGTAAAAATCAACTACCAATCATTAGCGGACCGGAGTTCCGTTGTGGCGACCCCTAACCGGGAAAAGTCGAAAGACACAACATATATTTAATTAATGCTTCTGTATGTGATAAAGCCCTGAGACCGATTAGAAACCCTGGTGTCTGTACAAGTTGGCCAGGGAGGATGGGAGTGAGCAACTCCATCTGATGGGAAAGGAGTGTGTTCTGGCTTTTCATGTGTGTGACAGCTAGTGGGTGCACTAGGCATTGCATCCAGTGTAGTGTGATTCTGCTGCGCCCATGTTGTCTGAGTGCATTTGCACTCCTAAAACTGAGAGGAAGTGAGCATGCTGAGACATGCTTCCCCTCAGAGGACAGCAGTAGAAGAGTTCAGAAGAGGTACTGATGGGGGAGGGGTGCTCTCAGGGGGAAAGTCCATGATGTTCCACAGGACCAACCAACCAGCCTGCACCCAATAACTCAATTTTAACAGGGAACAGGGGGCCAAGTAGGATTTCAGGGTCAAAGCAAATGGGCCATTGGTCTGTCATCTAGCCCAGGAATGCCTGGCTGTCTTACCCCCGAATTAATGGGTCAGCTGTGAATGTAGGTTGAGGCACCATCAGCAAGGTCATGAAATCCTGAGGGGAGTGAAAAAAAACGTATGAGCAGAATCTTTCTCTATAGTGTGTATGTGACTTTACTAACAGGTAGGTGCATTGGTCTACTGTTGACAGTTTACAGCCATGAGCCACAGGAGTACATTGCATTAAGCTCAAGAGAGATAAGTGATATTGTCTCTCTTACATTTTGGGCGCACGTACTGCAGTACTGCAACAGTAATGATTATGTTTGGGCGACTGCAACACCAAAAAAAAAGCGCTGAGAATGTCAGACTCCGTTTAGTGCTTTCTGGTATTCTGTTTATTTGTCCTGTTGTTTGGTGTTCGACTGTAATTAAGTATACTCATGAAGAATTGTTGAATATTCAGCAATTCTTTTCATGCAATTTGACATCGGATTTTTCACAATTAAGACATTTTCTGGAGATCCCAGCTGAAGGAGCAGCAGAGGTAGACATAGGCATCTCAAAAGTGGGAAGCGCGCTAGTGCACTTGTTAGGCTGAGACAGTGGGGTTTTTGAACGGCACTCCCAAGTTTACATCTGGCGAACCTCCGCTCTCTGTGCAATAAGATGGATGAATTGTTACTTCTCAATGAAACTCACAAGGAGTTTTCACCTTCTTCTGTACTGTGTTTCACAGAAACCTGGCTAAATGAATCCGTTCCACACACTGCGTTATATCTGCCTGCTTTTCAGCTTTACAGAATGGACCAAGTATAAGAAATAGAGTAGAGTAAGGGAGGCAGAATCAGCTTTTATATCAATGAAGTTTGGTGTGTTGATGTTGCAGTGTTAAGCAAAATGTGCTGCCCTGACTTAGAAATGTGCTTTGGTAATTGTAGACCTTTTTATTTACCTCGGGAGTTTTCATATATTCTGTTTAGTGTTTACATTCCACCTCGAGCCTGTGTGAGTGTAGTGCTACAAAAACTGTCTGATCTTCAAACGCCCTAATACGGGGTGATTTCACCTACTCTGCCATTAACTGGGAAAACTACTCGTGTACCAACACCTTTGCCCAATGGTTCTTGGAATTCATAAATTCCAGTGCCCTGGATCAACTAATCCATATTCCCACCAGGGGCTCCAATATCCTAGACCTGGTCATTACCAACACAGGAAATCGATGCCCCACACCTATGGTCACCCCTTCGTTGGTCAGGTCTGGACCATAAGCTAATCACCCTTGACATCCACATCCCCCCCCCCCCCATTAAGGAAACCTCCATAAAAAAACTTCTCCAAAGCCAACTTCATGCTACTCAAGTCAGAAGTGACAAACTTCACGACACCCATGGAGATGGGAACTGAAAGTTCAACTGCTGAATCATACACTAAGGCACTGTAGTAGCACATCCACTCGTGCATGAATCGTGCCATCCCAAATAGAACCAAGACGCTCTCCTCCAAAAAAGGAAGCCAATCTGGTGGTCCTCTGGCATAAACAAACTTTACAACAAAAGGAAGAAACTGTTGCAGAAAAGAGGAAAATCCCAGGATGCAAAAAAAACTCCCTTGCCAGCCTCAGTAAGAAGCTGAGATCCCTCATAAAATCCTCCGAAGCTAGTTATGAAAGTAAAATTGCCAAAGATTCCAAAGACAACCACAAGGCATTCTATAGCTATGTCAAGAATCTAAATGGCAATCAATGCTCAGATGTGCTCTGAACTACAACAGAATGGCATTAAGTATACTGATCCCAAGGATATTGCCAATATGCTGGCAGATCGATTCAATGCTAACTTTACCCCCCTCTCACCCCCTAAAGGACCCATCTCAATATCGAAAGATTGCCAAATTCCGGTAATGGCCAAACAGGTAAAAACTGCATTCTTCAAAGCTAAGAATACAGCATCCATGGGACCAGACGACATCCCGGGCTGTGTACTACATGCACTGCAAAATGAACTGGCACCTCACCTAAGTGTCATGTTTAATGATAGCCTCACCTCAGGCTTCATGCCTACTGAGTGACGCACAGCTACAGTTATTCCACTCCACAAAGGGGGATCCACCTTGGATCCTGGGAACTACTGCCCCATCAGTCTGACAAGCTTAATCTGCAAGGCCATGGAACGTATTATCATGGGACTTTAAACAAAGACATTGGCAATCTTCAAACACTGGACCCTAACCAGTTTGGGTTCATGAAGGGCCAATCTTGTCTCCTGAATCTGATTGACTTCTAATCAGTCTCCATAGCTGTGGATGAGGGTAAGGCATTCCACACAGCCTGTCTGGACCTCACCAAGGCCTTTGACACCATCACCCACTCTGGAATCATAGATAAACTTACTAAGCTGGGCATTAATCCCTATGTCACTCGATGGGTTGCCAACTGGCTTACTGACAGAACCCACACTGTAAAAGTAGCCGAATCCAAATCCAGCTTCAGACAAATGGAGTACCTTGGTGTTCTTTCTTGGAGCCGCTCTTGTTTGGCATCTACTTTTCTGAAGTACAGGCCCAACACTAAGGGAGTCAAGCTAACAAAGTTCACAGATGACTGCAAACTGGGAGCCATTATTGAATCCCCAAATGATGTGTATATTCTACAGAAGGGCCTTACAGAAACAGATGTTTGGTGCCAGAGCCATGGGCTCAAGCTCAGTGTAAAGAAATGTATAGTTATCCCCTTTGGGAAAAAAACATATACCCCTGAATTACCACATAGGTGGCAGTACACTAAACACTGAAAGTGTGATGAGACTTAGGGACACAGGTGGACAGTGGTCTCACATTTGTTAACCACATCGCCACAACAGTCAGGAAATCCTTCCATGTGGCACACCTCATCACTAAGAGCTTTTCATCCAGAAAAAAAGAGGTCATTGTCCCACTGTACACATCCCTCATTAGACCCATTGTAGAATACAATGCCCCATTTGGTATGTACCTCTCAAAACATCTGCAACAACTGGAAAGGCTGCAGGAATGCCTCACTAAAAGAATCACAGGCAAAGCAGATGCCTATGCTGACCATCTAAAAAAAACTCCAGCTATACTCTCACATATTGTCTACTCAGAGGTGATCTGTGCTCAACATACAAGGCCATGTCAAACCCAGAGCTGTTGGAAATGCTACACTTAAAGAAATCCCAATCCCTCAGAGCCACATGCTCCAGGGATCTAAACGTTGTCATCACAATGAACAAAACATGCTGGAGGGATAGGTTCCTGACCCAGAGACTGCCCATACATGTCAAGCAGAGCGCCTCTTTGGCCTTCTTCAGAAGGAACCTTGACGATTAGATGTGAGATAGGAAATTCACCCCGTGGATCACGTCAGTTGCCCTGCTAGACAGGGGTCCAGGGAAGTAAATATTGTGGGAAGAAATAGCCAGGGAATTGTTATGGCTAGGCTTGTATAGGCCTAGGGCAAATAGCTGAGTACCAACCTATGAACTTATGTGCATGGAGCAGAATTATCCAAACTGTCTTCTGATTTTTCTAGGGGATTTTAATAAGGCAAATTTCAGCCATGACCTTCTAAATTTACACAGCATACAAGGTGTCCTACCAGAGACAGGAACACACTTGGATCACTTGTTTTGCAGTATTGAAACATGCTTATTGTGCTGTCCCCATGCAGTTTTGGGCTTTTCTGACCACTGTTTTATTCATTTGCTTCCTCTCTATGAGTGCAAGTTAGTCTGCTAAACCTGTGATCAGTATTGCAACAAGGTGGATTATTGAGGTAAAGTTGAAGCCACAAGCCTGCTTTGATTGTATGGACTGGAATGTCTTTGAAGATTCTGCTGCTAATTTGCATAAACTGGCAGACACAGTAACATCTTATGTTAGCTTTTGTGAAGATACGTGTGTGTCTCCACCAGACCTGGTTAAAATTTAACAGCAGCAAACCCTGGTTCACTGCTAAACGTATGCAGTTTCAACAAGCCAAGGAAGCTGCCAATAGAAGTGGGGACAAAACACTTTTTAGACGGCCAAGGAACACTGACAAAAGAAATCAATTCTGATAAGCTGAAAAAACAGTTTTTAGCCAATGATGCAGCGTCAGTGTGGAAAGGTCTACAAAACATTAGACTACAGGAAACCACCCCCCTACACTGCAGTTAATCACCAGCTGGCTGACTTGAATACTTTTTACTGCAGGTTTGGTAAGCCTCAGCCTACAAATGACACTCTTGCCAGCTTTCTGTGTTCAGAGGTCTATGACACTCTCTCTCTTCCACACATTCTCACATTCCGTCTGCATTAATTATCGCTGAAGAGGATGTGTATCGCTTTTTTAAAAGACGCACTAGGAAAGCCGCAGGTCACGATGACGTTTTACCCTCTTGTTTAAAAATCAGTGCTGATCAACTGGCCCCTGTTTTTACTCATATTTTTAAAAAATCTTTAGAGCTGTGTGAAGTTCCCTTATGCTTCAAACAAGCCACAATCATTCCAGTTCCTAAAAAATACAGTACAACAGGACTGAATTACTACAGGCCTGTTGCTTTGACATCGGTGGTTATGAAGACTTTTGAGAGGCTGATGTTAGCTCACTTGAAGGATATTATAGCTCCCTTGTTGGACCCCCCTTCAGTTTGCTTATTGAGAGTACTGGTCAGTGGATGATGCAGTTAATATGGGTCTGCACTGTATCTTGCAACATCGTAACAACCCTGTGACATATGGAAGGATTCTGTTGTGGACTTCAGCTTTGCATTTAATGCAATAATTCTGGAACTTCACTTGAAACTCTCCCAGCTTTCCATTCCTGCCTCTCAATGGATCACCAATTTTCTGACCAGTAGGAAACAGCAGGTGAAAGCAGGGAAATTTATATCTAGCTATCGCACAATCAGTATGGGTGCCCCTCAGGGGTGTGTGCTCTTCCCACTGCTATTTTCCCTCTACACTGACTGCACCTCTAAGGACCCCTCTGCCAAACTTAAGTACACAGATGATGCAACCTTTATTGGGCTCATCAGGAATGGTGATGAATCTGCATACAGACAGGAGGTTGAGCAAATGGCCCTTTGGTGTAGTCAGAATAATCTGGAGCCAAACACACTCTAAACTTTGGAGATGATAGTTCACTTTAGGAGTGGTCCTACAATATTATCCCCCCTGAACCCTTCAAGTTTTTGGGATTCATAATCTCTCGGGACTTGAAGTGGGAGACCAATGTAGAGTCCATCATAAAAAAAGGTACAACAGAGAATGTACTTTCTGCAACAGTTGAAATTCAACCTCCCACAGGAGCTGTTGATTCAGTTCTACACAGCAGTAATTGAGTCTGTTCTCTGCTCATCCATAGCAGTGTGGTTTAGTCCTGCATCTAAACATTAGAATAGGCTACATCGAATAGTCAGGTCTGCCGAGAATGTCATTGATGCTAGTTTACCCTCATTACAGGACCTGTAGTATTCCAGAGTCATGAAACGAGCAGGAAAAATCATTACTGACCCTTCACTACTAGGCCACCATCTTTTTGAACTAATACCTTCAGCCAGGCATTCTAGATTAATACGCGCTAAAACAGGCAGATTTAAGAACAGTCTTTTTACAGGCTGTCAAGTTCATAAATGGTTAATTCAGCTTATGAGGCTGGGTATTCTTTTTCCCAAGCTTCAGAGGATTCTGCAATATTGTTTACTTATTGTTAATGCTTGTGTTTTTCGGGGTTTATTTCAGTATATCTTGAACTGAGTTGCACCTTGCACTTTGTACATTTATGTATATGTATATTCACATTTTTGTCATGTTTTTAATAGTTGTATGTTTGTTGTTTATGTAATTCTTACTTGGAGAGTCATCAAAAGTGGAGTGAAATTCGTTGTATGTGCGCATACTTGGCCAATAAATGTGATTCTGATGCGATTATCTTCAGCGAGGAAGTTTCCATTTACAGCAAAGAGTATTAAAATGTGATGCAGAGTGCGAGTGGACTCTGCTCTAAAGTTCATAGTGTATGAGCAGATGTACTTCGTGTTTCACTGTTGCAGTCATTACATTTGGGTAATCCTGCTGGCAGGTTGTCCTCAGTCAGCCTGAATTCCAAAGTCTTGGGTCCTGCGTCGGCCGCTGTCGCCCCCCTCCCTGATGTCAGGTCGTCAGGGGTATAAAAGAAGCAGCTGACGCCATTTTCTTCAGTCTTTCTTGCCACGCGGTGCCCAAAGCAGAAGCAGTTCGCAAGTGCCGGTTGGCCGACTCCTGAGATTTTCATGTTCAAGTTTCAGACCCGAAGTCTTCAATAAAGCTAAGTACCCCACTGGGGAGACTTTTTCCTTGCTCCAGACCGATGTCAGAAAAAGTTAATAATTTTATTTCTTGTGGAAAGCAAATACCTCATAAGGATTTTCATTCTTACTGTATTCCTTGTCTAGGCCCTGATCACAATGTTTCTGGTTGTTGGTTTTGTGCTAGATTTAACCAACGCACTATTAAGCGTCGGTATGATTTTGCTTTAAACTATTTTGGACGCCGGTTTAATTACCAGAAATGTCGTCGGATAGCCATCCGTCTACCGGAGTTCACAAAAAACGCAAAGAAAAGGAGAGAGATAAACAACCGAGGTCCAAAGCCGATGACGATGCTTTTCCTAAGCCAGTCGCCAGTTTGCTGGTTCTCAGTAACGCGCTTTCGCAGCCCCTGATGCCCATTACTTTAGAGTCACAGGCCGCAACCGACTCCCACGTGGAGTCGACTGTGCCACTGGAAATTCAAGGTATTGGAGCCTCAGACATTATTCCCTCAGATGGGTCCGAAGCCACTGAGCAGGCACCTGCTTCTGAGGGTGTATTGAGACCTAAACATCTTTACATTAAACTGACTTCAGCTTCAAAGGCAAAGACTAAAGCACCTTATAAAGCAAAGAAACAAACTGAAGAGCCACGTGGACAGGCCTCTATGCCCAAAAAACAGATGCTCAAAATTGCCGAAGACTTGATTACCTTTGATCAGGGGTTCCCATCCCCCTCCAGGTAAGAGGCCTAGGCAAGAGACTGACTATGAATCGTCAGATCAGGTTTCTATTTCTTCTGATTCCTCTGCTGATCAAGAATATTCTCTTCCCCCCTATGAGGATTCTGATGCTGAAGAATCTATACCTTCAGCTTCTCCCCCAGAGGAATATTCTTTTGGGGAAAACTTGCATACCATGAGGGAGCATTTCCACTGAGAGAGCCAAGATTTTTCTGAATCTAAAAAGAGGCTCAGGGAGTTCCTATTACTACCGCAACACAAGCCTCTGGTCATTCCACCTGTGTTAGACATTGTAGATGATGTGTTTTCAGAGTCTAGTCTGACCCCTGACACCTTACCTCCAGCTCTTAAGCCTGACAGATATTACAGGGTTCCTAACTCTCACAAATTCCTTTTTAAAAACCCTGCTGCAGACCCAGAAACTATTTCACAGGGTCCCAAAGGGGTTAAGGCTTCTGCTGCAAAAAACCCTGCCCCCTCTGACAGGGATTCCAGTGCACTGGATAGATGGGGGAAAAAAGGTTTACACATCTGCTACCTTGGCTATAAGGGCCTTAAACTGTCAGTTTCATATGCTCAAATACCAGCAACATGTCATGATATTGCTTAAACAGAAAGTGTTATTAAACTCTGAATGTGCAGAAAATAAGGAAATGCAGGATTTATTGCATGCAGCTGAACAAGTTGGAAAGCATTCTTTGCAATGTGGTTTTGATTCTTTGGAGGCCTCCAGCAGGGCCGCAGTTACGGGTTCGGTAATTAGAAGGCATTCTTGGTTAAAGGAACAAAATCTGCCTGATCATGTTAAAGTAAAATTATTAGATGCACCTTTACAGCATGATACTTTGTTTGGTGTTAAGGCAGAAGAGTTGTTAAAGAAAATGGAGGACAAAGCTAAATCTATGCAAACTGTCAAAGATTTTTTTACAAGTACAGCCACCTAGGTTTAGTAGACACTGGCCTACAAAGAACTGGTCTTTTCCTGTGTCAGACAGACCTCAAAGGGGCAGATCCAGATGTCCTAGAGGCAGATCCCAGGCGCAAGGTTCTTACAGGTCAAAGCAATGGGGTGCTTCTACCTCCAAAGTTGGAGAAGACAAACCACAACCATACAGGAAACGGTCCCAATGACTTCCCCCTGCCGGCACCAAGCACTTATGTCCTGGCAGCACCCTTAGGGGGAAAATTAGCACTTTTTTTTACAAAATTGGCACATTATAACCCTGGACCAGTGGTTTCTAAATAGTGTCACAAGGCTACAAGTTCCACTTCCATACCCTGCCAAAGGCAAAACGGCTGGCCAGATCTCCCAAAAAATCAATGGGCAGAGACGCAAAAACAAGTCTCATCCCTCATGGACATGGGGGCCATTCAACAAGTACCAGAGCAAGAGCAGGGACAAGGATTTTACTCAAGACTGTTCTTAGTACCCAGAAAGGACAAGGCCTGGAGACCAATACTGGACCTATCTATTTTGAACACATTCCTGGATATACCAAAATTCAAAATGTTGACTTTTGCAGCAGCTTCTGCCCATGCTGGGCAAGAATGCTTGGCTTGTGACTTTAGACCTAAAAGAGGCATACCTGCATGTCCCAATCAGACAATCATGTAGAAAGATGCTTCAGATTCGAGGCTGGCTCAATGCATTGCCAATTCTCTGCACTGCCCTTTGGCAACAAAGGCCCAGTTATCTGCAAGAAAAATTCTGCAGGCGTTGGGCTTCATAGCATCCTGCATCTTACTAATTCCATATGCAAGACCGCATATGAGGAAACTTCAATGGTACCTAAAAAGTGTTTGAACTCAACATTGCCACAGCCTGGAAACAGTCATTACACTCATTCCCTGCCTGCAACAGGAGTTTCGATGGTGGGCGAAGGCTTGTCACCAGAACAAGGGACAGCTATTCACATTACTCCCAGCCAGGCAGATACTAACAACGGATGCTTCAGATTATGCCTGGGGGGCCCACGTGGCAGGGAGACGCATTCAGGGCACATGGTCCTCAAACCAAATGCATCTACATATCAATCCAAAGGAGATGCTAGCTGTTCAAAATGCCCTGACAGCCTTCAAGGACCTACTTCATCTGGGACAACTACTGATAAAGACAGGCAACACCATGGTCATGTGGTATATAAACAAGCAGGGGGGCACACATTCTTACCCCCCTTTGCAGACTAACCATGACTTTGTGGGACACAGCATTGACTTACCAAGTACATCTGCAGGCACAATTCCTGCCAGGAAAGGAAAACACTCTGGCAGATGAACTAAGCAGAAACCTCATGGATCCTCACGAGTGGCAGCTGGATCCACAAGTTTTCAGTATGATGACAAGGAAATGTGGATGCCTGGACATAGATCTATTTGCCTCCCCTCACAACTACCAACTAAATAGATTCTGCACAAGGACTTATAGACGAGAATTGAAAGTGGACGCCCTATCTTTCAGATATAAAAACCTATCAGTATATGCCTTTCCTCCACTGCCTCTCCTCCACAAAGTACTCCTAAAGGTCAGACAGGAGAAGCCAAAGATGATACTGATTGCCCCAGACTGGCCACGCCAGTACTGTTATCCATTCCTAAAGAAATTGTCTCAATGCCCAGCTTGGACCTTACCTCAAATACCTAATCTACTGTCCCAGCAAAACAATCAGATCCTGCACAGCAAACTCAGTACTTTAAACCTGGCAGCATGGCGGATAATGTAGGCATACAAAACACACCTCTCAGTAAAGCTGTGATGGATGTCATTTTGGAAGCCAGAAGGCCTAGTACTAGAAAATCTTTTGCTGGAAAATGGAAGAGATTCTGTGCTTGGAACCAGGCACAAGGAACTAATACAGCTGTTCCAAACATTCCTCAGATTTTGCAATACTTAACTGAGATGCTGGACAAAGGCCTATCCTTTTCATCAATTAAAATTCATGCCTCTGCCATTTCGGCTCATTACAATACAGAGCCACCAATCTTTTCTCATCCTTTATTAAAGCAGTACCTCAGAGGAGCCAAAAACTTAAGGCCTCCAAGGAGATCACCAATGCCTGCATGGGACCTCAACTATGTCTTGGAAAAACTCACCCTGCCTCCTTTTGAGCCAGCTGCTACTGCTGACATAAAGTTTTTATCTTGGAAAACCGCTCTGCAATAACTTCTGCAAGACGGGTTTCAGAGCTACAGTCACTCTTGGCTGTGGAACCTTCTATCCAGACAGGGTCTCTCTGAGGACAAACCCAGCATTTATGCCTAAGATGGTGTCCAGTGTGGCTCTTAACCAAACTATTCATCTGCCAACTTTTTATCCAAATCCACAAAACAAGGGGGAGAGAATTCTGCATTCTTTGGATGTACACAGACAACTTAGATTCTACATGGACAGAACCAAAGTTTTTCGGAAGACAGAGCAATTACTAGTGGCATATGCTGCAGGATCACAAGGAAAGGCGATCTCAAAGCAGACCATTTCAAAGTGGATAGAGCACTGCATTCATTTCTGCTATTTACACCATGGCAAGCCAGTACCTAAGGGCATTAGGCCACATTCAACCAGAGCTGCAGCCACTTCAGCAGCCTTTCTCAGGGGAGTACCAAGTGCAGTTCAGTGCACACCTTCACAAAGCACCATCATCTGCCACTCTACTCTAAATCCAGGGCAGGCTTTGCCACTGCAGTTCTGCAGGGCCTCTTAGCCGTTCCTAATGCTGTTTAGCTCCAGCCTCCCAACCATAGCTTTGGGACTAATGACTGCAACAGTGAAACACGAAGAACATAGTACAGTTGTGTACACTTACCATAAATGTAGATGTTCAAGTGTGTTCACTGTTGCAGTCCAGGTTACCCACCCGCCATCCCCCTTTTTTCTGCTGGAACTTTTCTTTCCTTCTCTGATTTATACAACCTATGTGGTGTATTTGCTTGTAGATTAAGTTAAAGTTTATATTAGTGTATGTATTTATATATATATATATATATATATATATATATATATATATATATATATATACACACACACACACACACACATTTTGGCTACCCTTTTAGGGGGCACCTGACATCTCGGGGAAGAAAAACTGAAGAAAATGGCATTGGCTGCTTCTTTTATAGCCTTGACTACCTGACATCAGGGAGGGGGCGACAGCGGCCGACGCAGGACCCAAGACTTTGAAATTCAGGCCGACTGAGGGCAACCTGCCAGCAGGATTACCCAAATGTAATGACTGCAACAGTGAATACAACATCTACATTTATGGTAAGTGTACACAACTGTACTCTCTGTTGCTCAGCATTAGAAATGAAGCTGAAGGGTACTGTCCGTGGAGAGAAAAATGCACCTTTTAACATTAAATATGCTTGTAGTGAGTAACAAATTCCTTAGTGTTGAACAGAAAACTGAATACTTAACCAAAGTGCATTCAGCGACTGATTTTTTTGCTTGAGGGTAATATGAATAAAGCTTCTAACATTCAAATTATTTATACAGCTGTATGTTTCCTGTTTTTTTTTTTTTTTTTATCTCATTTTAACTATTAGCCAGTTCATATCTTTAGCTTTTCTTGCTGTTACCTCCTGAGAGACACAAGAGCTAGAATTCAGAATGGAAGTGATCCAGATGAAGTTGTGAATGATCCGTATGAAGGAAAATTGCAGGAACTGGTTAATATTACCGGGAACATAGGACAAGAAATTGTGTGCGCACATATTTAACTTGTTGTGGAGTCTGGCATTAAAAATTATTATTTATGTCTAACAGTTTAACTTCAATAAAATTTGTTAAAAAGATCTTTGACTACAGTAAAAGAAAATCAATTAAATCAAAATGATTTGGATGTTTTATTGTGTAGCTAGTGGTTTCCTGGCAGTTTAGCTCACAGGGTTAAGACTTTGATCCATTGAGGAGCTTCTTCATGTTCTGAGTTTGATTCCCTCAATGTCAACTTGCAAATTTGCGGCTTTGAGCAAGTCACTTGCCAGGTGATGCTCCCAGGTCACCCTTGAAAAGGGGCAGCTGTGTCTAGTGGGCTTACCTAGTTAGCAAATATATAAACTCCAGTGGTCAGTATCTTCTGAGTGGCTGCATCTGGAAGTAAGGCCTGCAGATATAGCTGTTAACCATCACATATCTTCCTTGATGTATCAGTTTTAAGGTATAGTATTTTAGTCTGCCTAAAGACTTGGAAAACTGATGGTTTGCATGCATTAATGACAGCTAAATTCATAGCACTGTAAATGGTTAAGCAGTTGGCCGATTCTTGTAATCTAATAGACTCAACCACTTGCAGTACCATTTACTGAAAGCCATGAAATATCAAACCAGACTACCCTTCACCCTAACCCTAACAGATGGCCAAGATGAGAACTAATTGAAAGCATTTTTTCCTGCCATTAAAGTCCATACTGCTTGTTTTTACAAGCAGGCACCATGTTGTTTACAGTTAGTCAGTGACAGTGGGGAATTCAGTAAACCTTCAGAACATATTAATAATTTATTGACAAGTTACAAAAGCTGGGTGGCCGCAGTGGTGCAGCGGTTAGTGTTGCCACCTCACAGCAAGAGGTTCTCTGGTTTAATCCTCGGTTGGGGTGCCTTCTGTGCATGTCCTCCCTGTGGTTGCGTGGGTTTCCTCTGGGTGCTCCGGTTTCCTCCCACATCCCAAAGACATGCTGTAGGTGGATTGGACACTAAACTGGCCCTAGGGGGGTGTGTGTGCCTTCTGTGGAAGGTTGGGTGCCGGACTGGCAACTCGACACCGTAAAACACCACTGCCAGTCTTGAGTGGACAGGTGATCTGCTGTGGCGACCCATAACCGGGAAAAGCCGAAAGAAGAATTGACAAGTTACAAAAGCTAACTGAAGGATTGATGATCTGTAGTGTTAACAGAACTCTGGTCTAGAGAGAAGTTATTTTTAGTACTCTGTGGCAGTGGTGGTCTGTGAGTTTGAGTTGCTAGAACAAAGAAATTATTGTTACTTGGGCAAGAGGTCTGCTGATATCTTATAACTGGTATCCGTTTTACACTCTCTTGCTCTGGAATGTTGGACATGAGGTAGTACTTTCTTCCCATACCTGCTGACTTAAGACAGACATTTGTATTTAATCCAGATGAGACCAAAGGCACCCTCCCACCAGATGGGTAAGTCTGGCTTATCCTCCAGAGGGTGGCCTATCAATTTAGCACCAGCTGTCCTATACAGATTACCTTAAAGCCCCATGTCTATACTCTGTCTCCAACAGGTTATTGAGTGGCGATCTATGCCTGGCATACAAGGCATACTCTAGACATTTTGCACATCCACAAAATGTACAGCATCAGAACCAGTACATTAAAGGATTTAAGTTTTGCTTGTGACAAAGACAGAACCTAGTAGTGAGACAGGTATGTGTCTCAGAGGATGCATGCGCTTTGGGAACAGACCCACCATCCATGCGAAGCAGAGACCATGTCTAACCTTATTTCAGTGGTGGCTGGGGACTTCCAATCAAAGGGGGGCTGCAAGAGACAGCTGAATGGATGAGGCCAATGGGAAGGGGTGTGGTCAACTAGAAAGGTGTGGAGCTATGCTAAAAACTGCAAAAACTGCAACTTTAATTAAATACGCTGCCCTTGGTGCCACTACCAAACTGTCATTTTGAGAGTCCAATCAAGACAAAATGAATTGTAGAAGAAAAAAATATTTCAATGCATTGGCTACATGACAGCTTACTTAATATCTGGATGGAAACAAAGGTTGCGAGGCATGAAAAAATACATTACTGGAATGCCAGTCAAAATCAAGTATAAAAAAACAAGCAGCACTCAGCTCAAACCACTTCTCCTTGCACTGCAGTTTTAATTATAATTTATATTCAGCTTTATAAAAGTACCAAGTAATATGCTGAAAGTAGCAATACCCCCACTTGTAAAAATGTTTCTTATTTCTTATCCAAAAAAGACCTGCTGCCTGGTAACTATCTACTTGTTTCATGGGGAAAACATGATCAAGGTAAAAAATGAACAGCAAACAAGAGACAAGCTCAAGATAAATTGCTTAAAGGATTACTGCACAGGTTATGGAGCACACATGATAGATTGCAATTCTGTTTAGTTTACGGGTAAAGCCTGCAAAGATGACTGCATGTCTCCAACAAATGTAATGAGCTTCTAAAAATACTGTAATCCTGTCCTTTATTACAGATACTGTCATATGCATTTCAATACCGAAGGCTTATATGCTATCTAGTTATGTAAATGTTCTCTGCATGGAAACAACAAAAAGCCTTTCAATGTTGGTAATTCTTTAACAGTATGCTTATTAAAGCTTACTTGCATCTTACAGTCTCAGACAAGCTTACCTGATGGTCATTAAAGCATTGCTACTTAAACACAGCGAAGCAGGCACTGGAACGACATGCATTGTATGAATAAGAAGCATAAATCAACAGTATAACAATGACAGAAAACCAGAACATTCTGCAAAATCAAGGACAGATGAAAAGCCACTATAGTACTTGTGTCTACCTTGGATAGGGGGATACTCTGCAGACTTAACACCGCATAACTGCTCCTTGCCTTGCTTGGACACATCCAGAGTCACTACTTGGGGGAGTGGGGTGCAACAAGTATGTCACAATTTGAAATGTCTCTTGCTGACGGTGATGGCCCTGACACATTTGACATACCTCTCAGCCTTAGAGCAAGAAATCTGGACAAAGCAATAAACAGAAGTGGAACAAAGGCCCAAAAATAAGGACGATTTTTAAATATTTCTGTTATAAACTTCGAATGATAATAGATAATAGTAGGTCTTGCATTAGTATGAATTTTCTGAAGGGTATGAAATTTGAAACTCAAATGTCTGTCATTATTTTCTAACTTCAGTCTTTAATGATTTGCCAGTAATTTACCAGAAAACCAAAAATTTATGAAAAACGGACCAAAAATATAAAATAGCCACACAATACAGCTGGGAACCTGTCAAAGAAGGGGCACTTTTTAATATTAATACTGTTAACTTGAGCAGCTGACAAAATAAGAGAATTTACATACATTTCTGAAATTAAAAGTAATATATAACTCTGATCATTACAATTATTTATTAATTGTAAACCCTCCACGTTTTCTTCCAAATTTGCCATTTTGCGGAGGGATTATTAGGGAGAGAGCAACATTTTCAGCCAAAAGCAGGGACAGTTGAAAGGTTTGGCTATACCTAATTCTAAAAAGTGATTTATTTGTGCGTACCTCTCATCCTCTTAATGCAGAAAATCTGGACAAGGCTAAATATAATGGGGGAACATACAAACAGTACTAAAAATTGCTCTTGTATAAACTTAGTTAATTGACAGAACAACAGGTCTTGCTTTAGAATGCATTTTTCTGAAGAGTATGTAGTCTGAAACTCAATGCTTGTCATTATGTAGTGACTTAATTCCTAAATGATTTGCCAGAAAAAACACAAATTTTATGTGGAACAAACCAAAAATAAGAAGCAAAAATCTATTAATTCTGCAAAAATCTGGAGAGTTAAGAGGTATAGTTCAGCCAGGGCTGTCTGAGTTTGCCGCCCCCCCCCCCCCCACAAAAGCATGGTTGAATGGGGCCTCCCTCCTGTAGCTAAGCTATTCCAGTGTCCCATTACTTGACTATTTTGCCCCATTTACCAACAACACTGTAATGTGCATATTGCTTTACTTCTACGATGATTTGGATTTCATTTAAAAGTTTTATTTTACATTTTACAGCAGAAACACTAGTAGACATCTGCTAAAACAAAGCACTGCAGTCTCGCCATGAAAATAGACTTAGCATTAAAACTTCTCTGCCCTTGAAACTCACATTCATTGAAACAGCATTGAAACCCACATTCAAAGAAAATGCATCTGGCCAGTGGAAGATAAAGATTAACTTTTTTCCATTTTCAAATCATAGGCCCCTTGCACAGGAAACATGCATGTGTTCTTTGATACACCTTCCTGATTGTATTAAATTATATTCCTCATATAATGCAGTACAGCTGTTAGAGGGCATTTTAAATTTATTGTTTTGTACATTTTTCCAATAAACAATGAAACAAAATGCATGCACTAATGACAAAACTGCCCAATTCAGAACATTTTGATCATAAAAGTATACTCAAACTTTTACAATCCACCAGTGTCAGTAAATATGCACAATCTCTGCAGAAGTAAAAGGCATCTAAATAATTCCACATTAAAGAGATCTGTAACTAATGAAGAGGTTACTGCTAGCAAACAACTTTAATACTTCATTGTTTCATCTACAAATAAAGTGCCTGTTGCCGTTGAATAAATTGCCTATGTTACAATAAAAAAATGATACGCTAGTAATATTACAATAGGGAATGGATGGAAAATAACAGGTTAATCATTACTAGGTATCTCCAACAAAGAGGACATTCCTCAGGACTGCAGCGTCCCCCCCCCCTTTAAAAGTACAACACAGTACATATCAGCAATGCATCTATATACTGTGGGAGTAGAACCCACATTCTTCTAAATCAAAAGCAAGTACAGTACCTGTTGTGGTATTAACAATACAGGCAGACTCAACATAAGCAGCATTAAACTTCTCCAAGTTTTCAGCTCCTTGTAAAATCCATTTGACCCTCAATAGTATCTCTCAACTTTGAAGCACAAGAAATCAGGAAAAGCCAAAATTTATTGGGAGGGGGAGACAAAAACCGAAAAACTAGGGACACATTTTAAACATTGCTTGTATAATCTTGGAAAGTTGCTAGAATAAAATGCTGTGTTACCACCATGCAATTCACTGCCAAGTATTGGACCCTGTGCACTACAGTCAGAGCAACATATACCACTATGCCAATTCAGTTGCTTCTTGAAAGACAGGTAGACAAACTTAAATGGCTATCATTTACTGAATTCAGTTCTCACCATGGTTCTCAACCTCTTCCCACAAAACACCTAGGCAAAGCCAATAATGGATGAATATAGCTCCCAAACATATCTAGTGAATTCAGTTCTCACCATAGCTCTCAACCTCTTAGCACAAAAAACCTGGACAAAGCCAATAATGGGGTAATACAGCCCCAAAAATAGGGATACATTTCAAATATTGATCTTATGAACAGAAAATTGCTAGAATAAAAGGCTTTGTGTTACCACCATGTACTTTCTGAAGAATATGAGGTGTGAAATTCAAATGTCTGTCAATATGAAGTCTGAAATTCAAATGCCTGTCATTATTCAAAATCCAGAAAAATTTCACAAGTGGTGGTGGATAGGGAATTAAAGTTCTTGCTACATGGTCCCAACGTACAGGGTTTGAGTCTATCTAGCCAGCAAGGTATATTTAACAGAGACATTTTACACACACACCCATACCCTGATCGTTCAACAGCAGTTTTCTTCCTACAGCAGTAAAATCCAAGTCTGTTCGTTCAAAGGCTCGTCTCTTCCACAGTAAAGCCTGTGAGATCAAGTCCTTACCTCACACAAAAGCAGGCTGTGTAGCAGCCTGCAGATGTTGCAGTCCGATCCCCTTCCAGTCTATGCAGTTGTAGCTGCATAGACTTCTGGGATCTCTGCTGTTAAATGCTGTCTTCCTAATCTGGACTGCTGGTGAGACCGTCCGGATTCTGTGAGCATGCTCTGGGACTGGTTTACCAGCAGTCCGGATTGGGAAATGCCATGCATGCCCAATGTTTCAGGACTGGACTCGCATTTGTTTTCTTTTATACTGTTATTTTCTTTTCTTTTTACATCGGGGGGGGGGGGCTGCAGTCCTGCAGCTCAATAGCACGAGCCACCCTTGCCTTATATAAGTGTAACCTTGACCAATGAATGGGAAATTTGAAGTACACCCATGGTCTGGCCCCTATGCTACTGACAGACAGAGGCAGACAGTTTCTATTCCCAGACTAACATACCCCCACATAACCTGTAAAAACTTCCTAAGATACCCCCTCCTAATAAACACTCATGATGCACAAGGACACAATTAGATTGGGTTGCATTGCTAGGCATATAAAGACGGTGGTGGTCATTAGCCTATTAGATACTATGAAATTTATATCCCTACATCCACTAGAAATCCCCACAGACGTGAGTGCCTCCTGTCATAACTGGATGCATTCAGCAAACTCCCATGGACTAGGAACCCATGAGAGAGACATTTGCATTTAATCCAGCTGAGACCAAAGGCACCCTTCCACCAGCTGAGTAAGTCTGGCTTATTCTCCAGATGGTGACCTACCTGTTTAGCACCAGCTGGCTGGCACTCTATCCAGTTAACAGCTCATATCATTACTGGTGCAGGCCATGGGATCATTTTCCCCATCCCAACCCTGCTGTGCTGGTGACATAAGCACCACATCACTCCAGAGAGTCCAGTGCCCTCCCCCTTATATGTGCACGCTGATGCACACAAATGGCCTATAGAGCTGCCATCAGTGGCTTGGAATTCCAATGCTATGACCCCAACTAATGAATTCATGCAATCCTCTGCTTGTACTGGAGAACAACTTTTGAAGGAGCAAATTGATCCTGTCAGTTGCTCCAGTCCTTTTCAAATGCCTGAACTGCTTCTCAACTACTCAAAAACTCAGGTTGTTTACTCAGTCACGACTTTATTGCTGTACACTACAGGGTCATTCTACAGGCTGTCTTAATTACTATGTTTGTGCATGCACTGTCCATTTAGTGGAACCAAGGATACTCCTTGAACTAAATCTTTCTTAAATATTTATAAATTTATGCTCCTCAAATGTACAGATTTTTGCCTCATATTTTTGATCAATTTTTCAGAAAATGTAGGTTTTTCTGGCAAATTAGTGGTAAATCATTAAAGACTGAAGTTAGAAAATAATGACAAACATTTGAGTGTCAGACTTCATAACCTTCTGAAAATGTATGCTAAGGTAAAATGTGTTATTCTGTCAACTCTAAGTTTATAATAGCAATATTTAAAAAAATGTCCCTATTTTTTGGGCCTTTGTCCCTCTTTTATTTATGGCTTTGTCCAGATTTTCTGTTCTAAGAGGTTGAGAGATATGAACTGGATTTACACTAAAAGGATTTATATACATCCAGGGACTGCAGCAAGGCTGAGCCAGGTTCAAAAGATTACAAGGATAGTTTTGCTTTTAATCATTCTTTAATATCAGCCAGGAAACATTGAGATGCACTGTGCACTGAAGCAGTGACTGTGTAACATAGTGGTGATGCACTGCAGTTTAAGGAATGCTTAATAATTAAATAGGGCCACACTCTGCCAGAACACATAGTTTTGCTCCATTTCTCCCCCAGTGGAACACTACAGAAAAAGTACAGACTAACCAAAGCTAGTCAGAGCAATGTGTGTGCAGGTGAGCAAGACACCACCCACGTGCTAGCGAGCATGAATCTTGTGAGACTACCTTAGCATTGCCGCAGCAGTTGATGCTTGGTGTAGCAGGGTGTTAGAAGGAATCTCATAGCAAGTGGTTATGCCATATTTGAACATGTGTGATATTGTATCCAATCAGGTGGGCACTTGTTGGTCTCATGAAGAGGGAGTTAGAGAGTACAGCAGAATAAGAAAATGGTTGTGTACATAGAAAAGAAGCATGAAGGAATAAATGGGGAGGAAGTAAGGCACATTTTGTGGAGGTAGGTCCTCCAGTTTATATGTATAGATACAGAACAAATAATGGAAGGAATGAGAGAAATGGGGAGGAGTTCCAGGGGAAAAGGTCGTGAGTGAGGGAATCAAAAATGGAGTGGGTGTGGCTACACTAAGAAGTCTGACATGGGCTACAAAGAGAGAAACTGAGGTCAGGCAAATGGTAATGGGGAGGGTTGGCAACACAGAGTAGACAGGTTGGGGCACAGTAGTATTGTGGTACATCTTACTAGAAGTAGGGTGGAGTACAGATAGCATGCCGGCTGCCGGTTGACCCCGACAAACCTTAGTGGGACCCAGTTTAGAGGTTAGCTTGGCCAATACAGAGGCCATATCCTTCTCTGATAGTCCAGTGGGTTAGGCAACCAGTTGAGTAAATCTGACTTTCTGCAGGAGATGCTGGGTGCATGCCATTGCCTTGCCAACCACCTCTTCTATCGTCTGCCATAGTGCAGGTTGAGGCTGGAGTGACAGTGGAGCCAGGCTTATGACAAGGAGAAGGTGAAATCCCTCTTCAGCAAGGCACTCTGTAGATTGAGTGGGTGTGACAGTTGTGACAATATGGATCCACAGGTTGTTGGGATGCATTGCTGGCCTGCGTACTTCCCTGTAATCATATTGTGTAGCATGCAACATGCAATGAGCAGCTTGTGGCCAGGGGTATATTGCAGTAACCCTCAGGCATATGTAGGAAGCAAAATGTGGCTCATACTCTGTTTCATTTTTGCATGTGTGGTGTTATACTGCTGCTCAGTGATGTTGCTTAAACCCTGTGTAGGCATCATCAACAAGGGCTCTGCTGGGCATCCTGAGTCAATTGAAACATAGTTGGGATATGGGATAGTACAATGTGTGCATACATGTTAACATTCCACAATGCATGCACATACCAGTTAAGTAATTCTGTAAAATTTACCTTTGGAGGAGGCAGCAGTATAGGTAAGTTGTATGCTAGATGTTAAAATCATAACGATTGTTCTGCACACTACATAGCAGTTACTAGAATGATAACCCTGTTTACATGCTGCTGCCCATGGATATCAGGTGGGGGGGGGGGTTATTGTCGTGACTACAATCAATTGCACACTCTACTTTGGCAACACTGCAGATGTCACAAAATCCAGGCATGGTTGTGGCAGTCTGCCTTGATGTGTTGGGAATAGTGTTGTTACCGATCAGCTGTTTTTCTGGACTGTCCTGAAATCAGAATGATAGTCCAGAAAACACTATACAAACTTCAGTACTCTGTTTATCTAAAGCAGAGGGCTGGGGTTTGTAAAAGTGCTTCCCCAGGTTAACTTTTTTTTTATGGAAAAACATTGCTAATGTGTTGTGTAGAAGTCCAAGATACCTTAAAACGGGGGGAAAAAACATGCCACCTTGTACTGATGTACTTGATGACGTCCTAATGTGGGCAGGAAGGTGGGTGGGGTTATAGGTGGTGCAATGGGTGTGGTTTCATTCCACTTTTCACCACTGAGAAAGTTTGCAGCCCTAGTCAGAAAACACATACGCTCCTTGACTTGTACAGGTAATGTTTCAGAAAACACGAGTACTGTGCAGCTTAACACCTGTGATACACTCAGTGTGTGTATTCCATCTGTCTCTGAAAACTCCTGTTTCTAGTATTTTAACAGCTAAACATACTTTGAGGTCTAATTATTGTCAATCAGTTATGACCTAGTTACAGAGGCATAAATTTGCATCTCGCTATGCACTCGTTAAACTGTGTGGCTTCATCTGCTTGTCATTATGACATCATTCACATGCACTTAGTCCCTCTCCATTTTCCTCGCTTTTAGCTGGTGCAGTAAATTGCAACATGCCTGCCCTTGACCACTTTCCATGCAGTGGCACACTTTGTACTCTGCAACTTGCCTGTGACTACTGGCCTTTGTTTCTCTTACATCAGTCTGATTGCTTTTGCTATATTATGAGGTGTAGTCTTCATATAGAGTGAGCTTATTTATGAAGAAATTATGTAGATTTGTGGTTTTAAAAAGTAAAAGGGGGAAAAAAGATCACAATGCAATTTTACAGCTGCCTGTTGATTGTTTTGTAAGGGTTACGCAGTGTGTGTTCAGAAGGAGGTTGGAGTGTAAACAAATAGGGAAAAGGGACAAACTTAAATGAAGAGGCCTTCAAACACAATAGTTTGTGTTTTTTTCTCGAGCTCCACTGCTTTTCTCTATTACAGACTGAAATGTTAATATGGCATGAAATCTCTATTCTCACTGTATACCAGCCAGACACATTGTGGGCAGGAACCTCCTGTCTAACTGACTAATATTTCCTTTTGTTGATAGCTGCAGCATTAGTCATGTTTAATTTTGTTTTATTAAATGAGCTTCACATTTCTGTAGTCAGGTAATCATAATTAAATACAGTGTGTCACTGATAACTCAACTGTGTGGCATATTAAAAACATTTGCAGCTAAAGAAATTTGATCTTGGCTACTGGTTTAAAAAATGACACCTGCTGCAATTTTTTTTTTCTCTTAAGAGAAAAATGGGTTATACTTTTTCAGGCTATATTACTTGCAAGAGCTTTGTGGCTTTTCTAACAGTCTAACTGTAGACAGTTGAACAGTTTATAAAATAATTTATAGATGTGTGCACGCACACACACACACACACACACACACACTGTAAAATACTGCTACGTAACTTTGCAGCATTAATCTGGTATGAAACACCACACCCAAAGATATCTTAAACTGTGAACTATGCCAGTCAAGCTTCACCACGTGGTGAGGTATGACCTTACAGAATTTTCAGTAAGAAATGGCATTCTCTTGTAGTTGGGAGCAGACTGACCTGCATAGCTGACTGTAGTGAGCATGAAGGTCAGCATAGTAGCCACTGCGCTCTTTCCTAACTAAATGTGTCTTTTGGCTTTTCCCAGTTAGGGGTCGCCACAGCGGAACTCCGGTCCGCTAATGATTGGCAGTTGATTTTTATGTACCGGCTTGCCAGGTCTGACGCACAACCTTCAACGAAGGTACGCCCATTCACGCATGTCTCCAACCAGAAGTCGCTCTATCTGAGAATCGAACCGGACAGCGTCTTACTGTGCTTAAATTATGTACTGGTACCATTAAAAAGTAAGTTATTCCAGTCCCAGAGAAAATTTGACACACAACCTTTGTTTGCAGGCAGGACAGTGTTGTCATAGTTAGCATTGCTACTTTGTAGAATTTGTTCTGCAGTTCAGTTATCTGCTGCAATGCCTTCTTTGCAGATTTTGCATGTCTTTCTTTTATCCACATGAATTTTCCCTGGTGCTTTGGTTTTTTTCCACATTCTGAAGACATGCAGGAGGTGAATGGTATGCCTCCAAACTGTCCATAGGTCTGTGTGTTGTGTGAGTGAGTGCATATTTGTTAGTGTGTCCTGTTATGGGTTTTGCCCCATTCATGGTTACTTTCTCTGCCTTGCACCCAGTCAGTGACCAGATAGACTTCAGCTCCCCATCACATTGAATATGCTTAGGTACAGAAGAATGCGAAAATAATGCAGAACCTATTCATATTAAATGTTTTCCTTCTTGGTATACTGAACATTTTTAAAGTCTTGATTATGGCTTTCATGTCACTTAAAGCATGTGATGTTTTTCTACAGTGTTGTACTATAGGTCTTTTAACAATTACATTTTGAATGTAGTCAATTAATTAGATCATCTGCATTGTTTGTATCCATGGTAAAACAATTATTAGTGGTGCTTCCACATAGTTTCAGGATCCAGGGTTGAGTCCTGATGGGTCTATCACTTCGCCAAATCCCACATCAGCAAATACTTCTTCATCGAATACCTATTTATTGAAGCTCCTAATCAGCAAATGGACTGTTGAGCAAATTTTTTCCTAGGGCAAAATAAAGGATGTAAATTACCTTACAATGCGGCTTGATACAATTCCACTTGCTGCACTCAAGTCCTTTCCATCTCACACAGAAAGGTATTTCATGTAGGAGAGTGCGTATGTTGAAGGATAACAAACCCTATTTTATGCTGCAGTTTGCTTGGGTTGCCTCCATGACTCACTAGCAAATGTCAAAGCTGGTACATTTGCTATCCTTTGAGAGGACGGCTGTCTTTTTGGTTGTACTGTTAAGGCTGATTATCTGTTTATTCACCAAAGTACAAGCTACTGGTGCTGCAGGAGAGAATGCTCTCAATGAGCCATGCAAAGCCAAAGATGTCATCATTTAGTGATTGCAAGCAAGAGCCAAACAAGCCAGAAAAAGGTCACAATGTGTGTATAATTAGTTTCAGCTGCATTTTTCACTACCTAGATGCCACCCATGGTTACAAAGTGCTTTCTGAATTCAGCACATTCCACTACATCTCTGAGGAGCTCAAGGTGCGGATTAGAAACTGTGTTAATGGGATGCCTGTAACCATTTTCAGCTATTGTTACAGTACTCAATTTTCCACTGGTTGACTTTATCACTAACTTAACTACAGTTTTCAGTAATAAGTGACAAAGTTGTTGGAATGATTTGAAATAATCTGGAGTGCAAGTGTTAACATTATTTAAAGGACAAGCACCATGTGATATGCAATAATTCTGTCAACTCTGCATCCTGGAAAGCAGTGAAGCAGAAGGTTGGAATGAATTAGAATTTATTATTCTATTTACATGCAGTAGTTTGGTTAGTGTAGAGCAGTATTATGTCTGTACTGATACTGGCAGTTTTATCACTGTGTCAGTCCAAACTCTGGCTGCATCATTGCTGTGAACACATTTGTAAGCCATTTATTTCATGCTCATAATATACTGGATGTGTTGTGCAATTTGAATTGTCATGGTGCCATCTGTCTGTTTATACAACATTGTGTCAGAATTAGTGGCATATTACACTAGTCCCCAGTAATGTTTGTTTTGCACACGCTTTACAAAAACAGTGAAAGTAATAAGAAACACATGTATGTGAGCATTAAGGTAAATGTCTAAATACAAAATTCCAGAAAAAAAATGCCTGCATTCCCATTTACCCATTACTGACTAATTAAGTACAGTATGTATGATAGAAGTGATGCATAAAGCTGCTTATGGGTTCCTGTTTCTTATTCATCCCATTTTCTTTACTGCCGAGGGGACTTGCATGCTGACACAGTTATTCATCAAGAGAAGTATTTATCATCCTCCTGGAGTGTTTACAGATTAAAGGACCCATTTGTCATATTTCTGCTGCATTCTACTTAGAATCCCATTGGTCATCATAAGAGACTGATGCTTTGTGTTTTTCTTCAGTAATTTGGAGCTAGAAGTCAGTTGGCTGTCTGAAGAGTAAGAAAGTGTCTGAGTTACGGCATAGTAACTGCTAATCCTGCAGCTCACACTACTCATTGTGGGGTCCCCTTTACACCTAACCAAATGCTGTTGGCAAATTGTGCTAGCCACAGAAGATAGGATAACAGGCATTTCCACACCAGATGGTCTCTCCCATAACGGACCCCTGCCTTCTGCACTTGCAATATTCCTGACGTTAATGGACATAATTTTTGGAGACTCTACCAGATGTGCAGCAGCCTACTTGGATGACTGTGTAATATTTTCTGAAGACCAGGCAAGCCATTATGACCATAACATCATAATTCCTATTCTGTTAGTGTCCATTAACTCATATACAGCGAGGACATCAGTGTAGTCCATCTTACTTTAAGGTGTGAGCCAATCAGTAGCATGCCAGTACCGCTTTTAAATTAATAGCATAATCATCCAATCAAATATTTCAGCATGAAATTCAAACAGGTAAGTTTAATAGCCAACCCTGCCTTAAAGCAGACACATTCAGAACCTCAGGGGGCTTTATATGCATAAACCTGTTATCTTCTTTATTCATATCATTAAAAAATGCAGAACAAAGTTAATGCAGCCAGCTTTAACTGGAAGTATTTAGTAGCCTTCAGTGACTCCACCGGCAGAGTTTCACAGGAATCAAACTCTGCAGCAGCTGTCCTTATACCCTGCTGGACTTGCTGTGCGAGTCCGTCCTCTGAGTCTTCCTCAGCTTACAGAACCACTATTAAAGGACTGGTGCAGTTTTGGATGTGATCTTAGGCACCCATACCATAGAACCACAAGAATTCCCTTGAACAAGTATCAGATGCTGATGTGCCATGACATGCTTATGTCCTGTGATACTATTCAGGTGACTCATGGCAGCAAGGGTAAAACCATCTGGTGAGTTGCCATGTAGAATTTTACATACTAGATGTGGTCACTGAAGTCCAAAATGGGGTGGTCACTGTGAAACAAAGAGGTGGGAATAGAAAAAATGCATTTCTCTTCAGGAATAGTAAATCTCCGACCCCTTTGAATAGAATAATCTGGACCTGTTCTAACCATTTTGTCAAGACCATCTGGACTCGAAACGAAGCCCATCCAGAGAGAATGGGTAGATTCTCCAAAAACACATGCTATGCTTAAAGTACAGAATGCTGTTATTTAACCTCCTTCCATACCAGTTTACTCATGCAACAGCTCAGAGGCCTTGCTAGACTGGGATAAAGGAGGCTGCCACTATGTATGCAAAGTGTTGGGGGGAGCAGAACTGGCAGATGCTGATTGGTCTTTAGTGTATTACCAGCATTTATTGTATTTGCAGTCAGGGCTGAAGTGCTTTAGCACCATGTGTGTTATAAACTGTAGAAGCTGCATGCTACATATATAGCAAGTGATTTGCTACAGTTTAAAACGAAAACAATTTTTTCCCCAAGAAGAATACAGAATACAAGTGAGAGGATCTTTTCTGGTCCTCAAGTATGAGAAGACTGGTGAAAGAGTGGCACAGGGTGCAATAAATCTAGCTATGGCTTTGTGACAGCCATTATAGTAAAGGCCTTGTTATAAAAGGAGCTTGTGTTCCTGGACAGCTAGGTGCTGTTGGTCTAGTCTTTGTAATCCTTGATAGTGATCCTTGCTTTTCTTCTGTGGTTGCTACCCTTGGTGATGTCCATAAACTGGACATATTTTTTTGTGATTCCCTTTATTGGTGAAGAGTTAGACCCACAGTAGGGGTCTGGGAAGTCATAGTCTTGACTCTATAGTGAGGAACCACAGATGGGTACGATGACAGTAAGACACTTCTACATCTCTTTGCTTTTATGCCAACCACTATCCTTACAGTACCATTTACCTCCCTGTGAAATAGAGTGGTCTGGTTAACACTGAGTTGCCAGTTGTTCAGGAGTCACCACACCCTCTGAGACCTTCTGTTGTAATAATATGCTGGCCACTAGGATCTACAGTGATGGTTGGTGCCCACCAATTTCACTGAAGAACTAACTGCTTCCATGCAGTTGAATCCACTGTATTGGATGATGAATTGTTTACTAGTGTGTTGGAGAACCTACTTAATTGCCTTCCCTGTTCAGGGTAATGGAGCCCAAGAGGATTTCAGGTAAACCAGCTTTAGGTTAGTATAATTCTCTATATTCTGCAAGAAGCTCTAGAAAGATCAATTACATCAGTCCTCCCTCCTTCCAGTTCAGTCAGACTGTGATGTGGTTATTGGACAGGTAGGGCAGCAAGCTATCATACTCCATTTACAGAGAAGTGACCTGTGTCTGCCAATGTGCCATAAACTGTGGGCATCTCTTATGGCTCTCTGTATCCAGTACAGAATGCTGTCATTTAGCCTCCTTCCACACCAGTTTACTCATGCAACAGTTCAGAGGCCTTGCTGGACTGGGATAAAGGAGGCTGCCACTATGTATGCAAAGTGTTGGGGTGAGCAGAACTGGCAGATGCTGATTTGTCTTTAGTGTATTACCAGCATCTGTAAAGGAAGTGTAAACATAGGTAAACTGTCTTATCTGCATTTCTAGTCATCTACTGGAGGTAAAGATAGGGAAGACTTAACTAGTCAGGGTCTCCAGAAATGTGGCATCCTGAAGATCAACCTGTTTACCAGGACTGTTCACTCCCCCATATGTCAATGGATGATTGCAATCACTTATTGACAGCTCGTAAACTGTCTAAACTTTTTTCAGGTAGTGATGAGTTAGATTTATAAAAAGCATGAATATTATCATAGCAACTTTGTAACACATTACTACCTTAAAAATAAGTCTGACAGTTTACAAGCTGTCATTAAACAATCAAATATATACAGCTCATAAACTATGTCAGATTGTTTTGTCTTTTTTTTTTTTAAAGTTTGCAACTACTTTTAACAATAGAAAAGTCTGACAGGTGGTTTAGAGTCTGTCTGTAAGCATGGTTGATTCTTTTTAAACCCGTTGGTCAGTAAAATTGGTTCTTTTTTACACGGCTGTTGGGATTGTTTGCAACAGTTCAGGAAATTTAATGACACCTTTTCATTTGACCCACAAAAACATATTTTGTTCACCATTGATGTGGTATCACTTTTTACGCGTATTCCACATGAAACGGGAGTAGAATATGTTAGACAATATGTTGAGAAATTTTCCAACTTCTCTAATGACAAGTGCAACTTTTGCTGTGATCTGATAGATGTTCTGTTGAAAAACTTTTTTTATGTTTAATAACAAAGTGTAGAAACAGAACAGAGGGGTTCCTATGGGGGTCTCCATCCACCCCTTTGTTTGCAAATATTGCTGTTGGATGGTGGGAACACACATTTTTGGAGCCTGTCATGGGTAGATATAATGTTTTGTTTTTTTAAAAGATTTGTTGTTGACTTGTTTTTCAACTTAAAAGGTGACCCCAACCAGATGAAAACGTTTATAGATTGTTTTATTTCTGGTTCTGAGTTTCTAAAGTTTACTTTAGGTGACGTGGGTTTAAAGGTTAACTTTTTGGATGTCACTTTAGAGTGGGTAAAGGTACTGAAGAGATTTTTAAGCAGGATTCACCGTAAAAAAACTTGATTTATCAACAGTTGCCTACACTATAAAAGCTTTCATCCGCAATTTATGAAAGACAACATACCCAAAGGCTAGTATATCAGGGCCAGTTGAATGACTAGTGAAGACAGTGATTTTATTAATGAAATAGATTTTATCTGCTCAGTTTTTTGGAAAGAGGTTGCCATGAAGACAAATTAAGAAGTATAGCTAAGTATGTCATGGACAATCAAATGACAATGTACCCTCCCATATTACAAGTCCCTTATAGTAGCTCCAAAGTTTCGAGCAAGTCCAGCAAAGAAATATTTTGTTATTTGAACATAACTTTGGACAGTGGATTGATAAGAGGCATTATACAGGACAACTGGAAAATTTTAGAGGGTAATCAGGACCTTTTTGCGATGGTCAGCCCCCACCCCCATTTTGTGTATAATAATCAGTATAATTTAAAATTATTATTTGAGGGGGTGAAAAAAACAGAGAAGGACTATTTTACACAGACAAACCATATGGTATGCACAATTGCTGCTGAATCATACACAAATGCACTTTATAAGCACTTACACGAGTGCATGGATCATGCTATCCCTAACCAAACCAAGATGCTAGCTTCCAAAAAAAAGGAAACCAATCTGGTGGTCCTATGCCATAAACAAACTCTACAACAGAAGAAAGAAACTGTTGCAAAAAAGAGTAAAATTCCATGACTGGAGGAGCTCCCTGGTCAGCCTCAGTAAGAAGCTGAGATCCCTCATAAAATCCTCCAAAGCTAATTACGAAAACAAAATTGCCACCGACTCTAAAGGCAACCACAAAGCATTCTATAGCTATGTTAAGAATCTCAATGGCAACACTCAAATTTGCTCTGAGTTGCAGCACATTGGCACTACATATACAGAACCAACTGATATTGCCAACATCCTGGCAGATAGGTTCAGTGCTAACTTTACCCCCTCACCCCCTAGAGGGCCCATCTCTATACCGGAAGAATGCAAAGTTCCTGTAATCACGGCTGCACAGGTAAAAAAAAACACTATCCAAAGCCAAGAACACAGCATCCTTGCACCTGACAATATCCCAGGCTGCGTTCTACATGAATTACAGAATGGACTGGCACCCCACCTCAGTACCATGTTCAATCATAGCCTCACCTCAGACTTTGTGCCCATTGAATGGCGTACTGCGATGGTTATCCCACTCCAAAAAGGGGGGGGGGCCACAACAGACCCCGGGAACTACCGCCCCATTAGCCTGACAAGCCTGGTATGCAAGGTCATGGAACGTATCATTATGGAACTCATAAACAATGACATTGGTAATCTCCAAACTCTGGACACCCCCCCCCCCAGTTCGGGTTTGTAAAAGGCAGATCATGACTCCTAAACCTGATAGACTTCTTTGAAGCAGTCACTAAAGCCATAGATGAGGGTAAGGTCGTTCACACAACCTATCTAGATCTCGCCAAGGCTTTCGACACCATCCCCCACTCTGGAATTATAGATAAACTCACTAAACTAGGTATAAATCCCTATGTCACAAGATGGGTTGCCAACTGGCTCACGGACAGAACCCACACTGTGAAAGTAGCAGACTCCAAATCCATCTTCAGATCAGTGACAAGTGGAGTACCACAGGGTTCAGTCCTGGGTCCTCTTCTGTTAGCCTGTACTTCAGAGAAGTAGATACCAAACACAGAAGGTCTTTAGCTAATGAAGTTTGCAGATGACTGCAAACTGGGAGCCATAATCAAAACTCTTAACGATGTGGACATCTTACAAAAGGGCCTCACTGAGACAGATGCCTGGTGTCAAAGCCATGGCCTGAAGCTCAGTGCCAAAAAGTGCATTGTCATCCCCTTTGGTAAAAACTCGGTACCCATGAACTACCACATAGGTGGTTGTCTACTTGACACCAAAAGTGTGATGAGACCTTGGGACACAGGTCGACAGTAGTCTCTCCTTTTATAATCACATCGCCACAGTGGTCAGGAAATCCTTCTACGTGGCACACCTCATCCAGAAAAAAAGAGGTCATGTCCCCCTCTACTCATCACTCATTAGACCCATTAGAGTACAACTCCCCTTTTGATATGTACCTCGCAAGACATCTGCAACAACTGGAGAGGCCACAGAAATACCTCACAAAGAGGATTACTGGCCTCAAACAGATGCCCTATGCAGACAGTCTCAAAAAACTCCAGCTTTATTCAGTCGCATATCGCCTACTCAGAGGTGATCTCTGCTTAACATACAAAGCTATGTCAAACCCAGAGCTGTTGGACATGCTCCACTTAAAGAAGTCCCAATCCCTCCGAGCTACATGCTGTAGGGACCTAAACCTTGTCACCACAATAAACAGAACATGCTGGAGAGAGAGATTCCTGTCCCAGAGACTTCCCATACTCTGAAACAGACTACCGATCTATGTCAGAGTTCCTCATTATTAGCACTCTTCAGGAAAAATCTTGATGATTGGATGGAAAATAGGAAATTCACCCTGGGGATCACTTCTGTGGCTCTGCTCGACAGGGACACAGGAAAATAATTTTCTTGGGTGACGAAAGTCAGGGTACTTTTTTGGCTAGGCTTATATAGGCCCTAGGGCCAATAGCCTAGTACCTATCTATGAACCTATGAAATGTGGAAGTTGTACCATTTGTAGGTACGTATTAGAGGGACCTTTTGTAAATTTGCCACACACTGTTCCAGTGTCAGGTCATTTTAACTGCAAAACCAATGGTGTGGTGTACATAGGGTTATGTTCCCATTGTACTGCATTTTATATCGGGCTGACCACCCGGGTTCTCTGTGCCAGGATTAAAGAGCACTACTACAGCATAAGAAAGGAGGATAGAAAATGTGTTTTTTAAACACACCTAGAAGTGTCCTGACTATAACAAGTTCCTTTTTTTCATTTCTGGAACAGAGAACACATCATATAAGGGGTGGGGATTTTAAGACAGAGTTGGAACAAAAAGAAGCACTGTGGCAGGTCCGGTTAAACTCTGACGAAGCACCAGGGCTGAATGATGTAGTCAGCATTAAGTGGGTTCACTTGAACAAATACATTTTTAACAGAAGTATATGTCTTTAATAGTTGCCTGTGATGTCACTTAATTGTGGGATGAAGATGTACTTTCTGTTGGCTTACAGATATTTTTAAACTGATAGTTTTTTTTACAGTTGAATGTATTGTTTTCTGATGAATTCTAATGACGAAAGCGGAAAATAAATTGTTTACGCTAAAATTTGTGCCTCTTTTTCTCAGTCCAAGTTCTGGCTGTCTATAAGCAGGCATGACTGCTTAATGTCAGCTTGTAAACCTTTTTTAAGGTTTAAGCACCCCTGCAAGTTAGCAGCTGGGACAGGTCTCGCATATACCCTAGCCTTTCTATTGCACTGTAGTCTTGGAGATATCAGAAGTAATCCCACAAGTTACCCACTGCATAAGGCCTTTTTTAGGTCAGCTGATTATGTATGCATGTCTTCTGTTTGAGTCATACTGAATGAAAGGCTTCCAAAACATGACTGAATACCAGAGAAAATGTTAAAGGCAAAATCAAAGCAAAAGATTACATCCTCTCAGTTCAAATTTATGTATTCCGTTTGACAGTTCAGCTGTCTACCACTGTTCAGAGAAGATGGCTATTGGGTTATGGTTAGGGTTGCCACCTTTTCAAATGCCCATAATGGGACATTTTTTATAGAAACATGAAATATTGCAGTACAAGTCATACCCACAGCCGGTGCAAAGGACAGAACTTCACTTTTTTGCTAATATAAAAGATTGTTCTTGTAGCATTTGAGTTGCTTATGCTAGTTTACTTAACATTTACGTGTTTCAGATCCAAGATAGCTGTTTTATGAAACTATTAAAGAAAGCTTGGGAAATATTTTTGTCCGAAAATCTCAGGACATTTGCCATTTTTTATTTATTTTTTTTTTTTGCAGGACACAACTGGCCAACAGGAGGTAACCCTAGTTATGATAGATTTGCATTGCAAACGTTCACTGATTCATTTCAGAAAACTGTCGGCTTAAGCTATTTTTGTGAACTGTTTTGTTTCTGAAGCAGATTCAAATGATTTACCTGATAAATAACTCAGTACAGTTCTTTTAATTAACTCTTTGAATAAAGAAGAGTCTTTTGTGATAATCCCTCTTACAACTGATTGCAAAAAGATGACAGTTGCAAACAAGCCCATTTAAAAATTATGAAAAAAAATGCTTTTTTGCAAGAGGGCAAGCTCCCTGCACCTGATCACTCACCATGATACTGCAGTCTCTATGTTAAAATGCAAAACCCTGGAATCGCACATCAGTGATTATGGCACTAAAACTTGATATCCCTTTTAATTGTATTAGAAGTCATAGATTCTGTAGTCACTTATACATATGTATGTATGTGTATGTGAATGTATTGTGTGTATGCTCAGTCTTAGACCCTCAACACCCTGACTGTGTAGAAGTATTCTCTCGGAACAATGGACATGGTATCACAGCAGCTCTTGTATCACTTATTGCACTCAGGACTCCAAACTGTACCTGTTTCGAAGTTGCATCCCCACTTTCAGGTTTGATTTACCCCTTCATTTGATGTATCTATTTTAAAAGACATGTTTAGTAAACAGGAAACCAAACTTCATGACCAGCACATAGGTGTCACCAATAGTTTAAAGAAAGTGGACCCACATGTTAAAATTACTTTTTGCTTCTGAAATCGGTAAATGTATGAGGTAGATTTGTAGTGTCATTCCTTAAAGTGATTGCCTCTGATAATTTACTTGTATTTCTGGGATGTTTTTGTTAAACTTGTTTTTCTTAGTTGCGTTCCACAGTTGTACAGGAATTCAGTGCTGTGTGGTATTCAGTGTACAAATTTTATGCTAAGTAAGCATCCAGATTTTTGGGTGGAGCACCTAGTTTTCAAGAGCCTTTGTATCTTTTTTCAGTGTCTACAGTTTGAGAAATATGCATGCAATAAATGTTGTTAAGACTATTCTCTTAGACTTTTATGTGCACCCATATTTTTACCTGACAGCAAAGTCAGCAGATGTGAATAAGGTTGATGAATGGCCATGATGATGGTGTGACTCGAGGCAGTGACAGAATTCATGAGTACTTCGTACAGGCAGAACACTGTACCGTAGATCAACAACTGTACTTCATTAGTCAATTAGGAAAAAGAGCAAGCTGTCAATTTTTGTTGTTTAAGTAGGGTGTCATGCATAAGGCTTGTCAAGAAGTCATTGGTTCAACAGCATCTCATGCAATCGAATTGTTTAAATAGTTTGATTGCATGTGGCCTTTTCACAATTAATCTTTGTACCACAACATATGTTCTGTGCTTTTGCCATCAAGTGTTTATTAGAAGCATTGGTTGTGGATGACCTTTGATATCTAAAGTTACATTAATTGTTTCATGTTTTAAACAGTTAATAGGTGGTTATATTCATTTAATGTCAGCTGCTGTTTGCTCATATTTTGAGTGTACTTGATTGTCATTTTTTAAGAAGTTATTTTATCCAAAACTGTTAAGATTCACTAAATTACAAAAATGTTTTTAGTTTACTGTTTCAGGATGAAATCTTTTGGCATTTAAAATGCTATTTTTGGCACATTGCTGCTGTGGCCATGTGGTCATTTCAGACCTGGGCTCCTTTCTTTTCACCAGTGCAGTATTAGCAGCACTATAACAGCTCCAGAACTTCAGATCTGGTTATTTGCCTGAGCCCCTGGAGATGCATATCAGCCTTTCGTATATTGAAAAATCTGTAAAATGTATTTGACCTGGTACCGATTAAGCAACCTTAGAGCTTCATCACATTTACTAGTACAATAGCAACCTGTGATGCTTAAGCAACTGTTTGGACAGCACTACTTTAAACACTGTATAATGTCACTTAAGGTTTGGGATGGAAGTGTCTGTAGTGACCAGAAATGCAAGCATTTCAAGCAGTTGTAGCTGATGATCTATTACTCTGAATGCAAGGACATTTGCGAAGGCTTTATATTACACCAGTAGATATACTAGCCTCTAAAGCTGCAGACCATGTTTCAGCCTGGTATACCTGAACAAACTGCGTAACTTTATCATGATTGTGGGTAATAAAGAAACCACTAATCTTTGGGTCGGCCTACCTGATCAACAAACTAAGATAAATAGGAGCATTACACAGTGAAATTGTATGGTTTATGAGAATTACAGTTATCACATTATAAAATCAGAATATACTACCCCTATTAAAAACTAGGTTCTGTATAGTGGAGGTTGTTGAGATGGTATCTGAAGTAACATTTGTGATACAAGAAGAAATGAGAGCTGCTGTGTCCTAAAACTGTGACATTTGTCAGTGTATTATTGCTGAAAGTGCTACTGGAATTTGTCAGAATGAGTTCTCACAGATCATTAACAAAAAGCCTTTTGTTCTAGATTCTAGCTGCTAAGTAGAAGATGGAACCTTCTTCATTCAACAGAAGACAATGGTCTTCGCAGTCCTTACGAGTAACTGCAAAAGAGTTGTCTCTTGTGAACCGGGGCAAGAATTCAGCAATCATGGAACGCTTCTCCAAGTAAGAACTATTTCTAGCATTAATTATTTGAACTCTATAGTGACTTACCTGTGGATACGTAGTGAATTTGTTGTAGAACATAAATAATAGGATGCATGTTACATTTGTAAAAAATGTATTTCTCTTGAATGTGCCAAAACTAGTGTCATATACTAAATCCAATGCCAAAACTGTTCTCTTGTAACTAAATGTTTGTTTTACATTCTGTCTACTACTCCACAGACTTGCAAGGCCTGGGTTGTGCTTGAAAAAAGTCCTCATAACAGTGTACTTACCCATTTTACAGGCATTATATATAAATAAAACATGGATAGCCTGTGTGGAATGTTTAAGAAGTCACCATCCCCACTGAGCATTGCATCTAGAGCCCCTGTAGCAGATTTAACATCTGTGGTGGTAATATACGCCCGAGTATGATGCTCACTCTGAAAGTTCCCTGGCTTTCATGAAAACTATGCACTACAAGGTCTTCATTCTGTTTTAAAGTCTACTGGTACAAAAAGTAACTACAGGGCAAAATGGAGAAATCATTGCATGCTGTATGGAAACAGAAACATGTAATGTAATGCAGGCATGTTTCTCAACTTCTTTGCTCAAGAATTCTGAACAAAGCCAAAAATAGTGGGAGACAAAGGCCAATTTTTAAGTATTACTTTAATTCACTCAATTAATAGAAAGTTGCATAAATGAGCATATTCTGAACATTAAGAAGTATGAAATGTTAATGTCTGGCATTATTGACTGATTATAATCCGTAGTGATTTAGCAGAGAATCAAAAATTTTGCAAGGGATAAGGCAAAAATGTAATGCCAGGTATGCTTTAAGCATCTGAAGCTAGGACTTGGCAGATAGTTTCATATTTCCATATTGCTATCAGTGGTTTCTTAACTGTCTTGCTACAGTATTGTTATTCATGAAACTGGAAGATTGGAAATAACTTTTTACATTAGATATATGCACTGTAACAAGATTCTGTGCAAATGAAGTCCATGCCAGATGTAATTCTTGAAAATGGCACTTCCTGGAGTAAAGCTTGGGCAATGTCACCAAATAACTTGTGATGGAAACTGTGACTTTAAGGGAGAAACTTTTTTTTGTCCAAGGGATAACAAAATTTGTTGCATCTTCAGATGTTTTATTTGTTCTGTTACAGGAATGGCTTTGAATATTACTTTAATGTGTGGCTGGAAAAGTGAGGAGGGTTAGGGGATTTAACATATTTAAGGGGCATGGAAAGATGTGTGGGAGGGAGAAATTTGTCAAGGATAGGCTTTAGCTGAGAAATTAAAATATGCTGGACACTGAAGAAAAATGATTGGGTATATTGCACAGGTTCTGCTTTAGATTGAAGATGGGGAGTCATGGGGGTCCAGCTATAGATGCAGACTCATGAATGGTTTGACAGTAAGTGCAAGAGACAGTGCAATGTGGTCTGCCAGAACATTCTAATAAGTGTTCATATCAAGTTAATTTACTTTGTAGAGGTAAGGAACCCAATGTAGTAAACATTACTTTGGGATTTTGGCTCTTCAGGACAAAAATAATGTATCAAAGGGAAGCAGGGAGCTTACTTGTGTGTACGATAGTGGTGTTTGCACTCTGGCATATACAAGGGTTTGTTAAATGTGTTGGAGGAGGCTGGTGCAAAGATGGGAGTAGTACTGTATGGATAATGGCTGTGTCCTTTGCTAACCATGCTTGACATGGGGACAGGATGGTGCTCAAGAAGACAGGATACCACAGATGGTGATGTGGTATAAGGTTATGATGGGGATTCCAACCAGCCATCAGTAAACTGGAAGGTTCCTACCTTATAAAGGGGGAAGGACCAACATGGAGGTGTTTCAGGAGGCAGATGTGTAACATCTGATATATTATTGCACAAGGTGGAAAGGAATATATATTTTTAACACCTTTATTAAATATTCACATTTTAAACAATAACATAGATGCATATAAATTAACAGAGAAGAACACAAACCATAGTAACATTTCTTCATTATTTTCATGCATTATTTCTTAGTACAATTATTCATTCATTCCAGCATTAAAAACATTGCTCAAATCCTGCTTTCCCTTAAACTCACTCCTCCTCTTGAACATTATTCTGAATGTATTGCTTCTCAAAATTCAGTTTATTTCTGTGTAATTTGTTCATTCCCTTTTCTAAAGATCTGACCTCTAGTTCTCCTTTACAATATTCAATATTTCAGTTACAAGTAGTATAGATTTTGTTTTTTTAAGTTATAGTAAATGCTGTTTTGAACAGTAATTGCTGTTTTGCATTAAACTTAGTAAGACCATACTATTTCTGGACAATTCGGATCCTATATCCCAACTGAAAATAATAATTTCCTTGCTGCAGTAATTTGCTCCCCATACATTTCTGGTGAAGTACTCTGCAGGGATTTTTTTTAAATCTGCCAACTTATAACATTTCCAAGCACATATTCCCATTTACACCATCTGTCCCATCACATCTCCAGCATTTGCTATCTACTCAGAGAAAATTTATCTGACATACATTTTGTGTTTAAAAATAACAATGCAAACACTTTCATGCAAATATCCTAAACCTTCTGGACTTTCTTGTATACTTGGGAGCTATGTAGGTGTGCTATCATTATTTTTTCGTCAGTTGCCTTTGTTCTCTCTTCCCAATCTTTTCTAACCTGTACCAATTGAGTCTTATGTTTATCTTGCAATATTTTGTATGACCTACTAAAAACTCTACCAGAGATGGTCATTAACTTAGCACTTCCCCAGCCCGCTCTGCCTGTATTCTGTTCTCAATCTCCTGGTAGGGAAAGCAGTATCTAACCTGCAGTCCAAACGTCTGCATGGCCATAGCACAATCTTGTTACAGTTTTCACTGTAGTAATTTGCTCACAGTACCTTCAGTCCTTTGCTAATTTTCTCCATTAAGTTTTAGCACCCTCTTTCCTATTTCTGTTTCCTTATTTGCAGTTACCCCAATTAGTAACATCTCCTTTCTCCAGTCCTATGTTGGTGTAGCTCTTAGAATATGTTCTGCTATTTTATGAATATAATAATCTGTATGATGGTGGTGGTTCTCCTTAAGAAACTGCATCTAAAAATCTAAAATCCTACTGTCTATTTCTTGACTCACCCCCCCCCCCATTTCACCATCATCTCCTTCCCTTTTTATTTATATAACCTTCTGCTTATGTTATGTATATGACCCATAACTGTATACCTCAAAAGTATCCCTTCGAATTAGATAATCCTAAACCACTTTGTTCTATAGGAAGAATCAACTTATACTAACAACTCTTACATTCTTTCCATCCCATGTAAATTCCTTCAACTTTTCATTAATTATCATCTGCAATGTTTCCTCTCGTTGATAAAATATGCTTGACCTGTACATAAATGTCAAGGGACTGAAAACATTTTCAGTGCTTGTATTTTACTTATCCATATATAAATAATTAAGAGCTTCCAGCTTCTCAGTTTTTTTAACTACCCACCATTAACTGGGAAAACTACTCATGTACCAACTCCTTAGTGCAACGCTTTCTGGAATTCATAAACTCCAATGCCCTAGATCAACTTATCCACACCCCTACCAGGGGCAACAATATCCTAGACCTAGTCATTACCAACATGAGTGACCGGTGTTCCACACCTGAAGTCAACTCCTCGTTGGTCCGATCCGACCATAAGCTAATCACCCTCGATATCCACATCCCACCCCCACCCCCCATTAAGGAAACCACAGTAAGAAATTTCTCCAAAGCCAACTTCATGCTTCTTAAGACAGAAGTAGTGAACTTCATGACACCCGTGCAGATGGGCAATACAGTTACAACTGCTGAATCCTACACAAATGCGCTCTATAAGCACCTACATGAGTGTATGGATCATGCTATCCCAAACAGAACCAAGACGCTATCCTCCAAAAAAAGGAAGCCAATCTGGTGGTCCCGTGCCATAAACAAACTGTACAACAGAAGGAAGAAACTGTTGCAAAAGAGAGTAAAATCCCATGAGTGGAGGATCTCCCTGGTCAGCCTCAGTAAGAAGCTGAGATCCCTTATAAGATCCTCCAAAGCTAGCTACGAAAATAAAATTGCCACTAATTCCAAGGACAACCACAAAGCATTCTATAGCCATGTCAAGAATTTCAATGGCAACACCCAGATCTGCTCTGAGTTACAGCACAAAGGCATGAAAATTACAGAACCAACTGATATTGCCAACATCCTGGCAGATAGGTTCAGTGCTAACTTTACCCCCCCTCACCCCCTAAAGGGCCCATATCTATACAGGAAGAATGCAGAGTCCCTGTAATCACAACTACGCAGGTGAAAGCTGCACTCTTTAAAGCCAAAAACACAGCATCCATGGGACCGGCCAACATCCCAGGCTGCATTTTACATGAACTTCAGAATGAACTGGCTCCCCACTTAAGCACCATGTTCAATAATAGCCTCGCATCAGGCTTTGTGCTCACTGAATGGCGCACAGCAACAGTTATCCTACTCCACAAATGGGGAGCCACCACTGATCCCGGGAACTATAGACCTATTAGCCTGACGAGCCTGGTCTGCAAAGCCATGGAACGTATCATCATGGAACTCATAAACAAAGACATTGGTAACCTCCAAACTCTGGATCCCACCCAGTTCGGATTTGTGAAAGGCAGATCATGCCTCCTGAACCTGATCGACGACTTTGAGGCAGTCACCAAAGCCGTAGATGAGGGTAAAGTGGTTCACACAGCCTATCTTGACCTCGCCAAGGCTTTCGACACCATCCCCCATTCTGGAATTATAGCTAAACTCAATAAACTAGGCATAAATCCCTACGTCACAAGATGGGTTGCCAACTGGCTCACTGACAGAACCCACACTGTAAAAGTTGCAGACTCCAAATCTGACCTCAAACCAGTGACAAGTGGAGTACCACAGGGTTCCGTCCTGGGACGGCTCCTGTTTGGTATCTACTTCTCTGAAGTACAGGCTAACACAGAAGGCCTCTGGCTAATGAAGTTGGCAGATGACTGCAAACTAGGAGCCATAGTCAAGTCCCCAAATGATGTGAACATCCTACAGAAGGGCCTCTCTGAGACAGATGCCTGGTGTCAGAGCCATGGCCTCAAGCTCAATGCCAAAAAGTGCAGTGTCATCCCCTTTGGTAAAAACTCTGTACCCATGAACTACCACATAGGCAGCAATCTACTTAACACTGAATGCATGATAAGAGACCTTGGGACCCAGGTGGACAGTAGACTCTCATTTGATAGTCACATTTCCACAGTAGTCAGGAAGGCCCTCTACGTGGTACACCTTATCATAAAAGGGTTCTCGTCCAGGAAAAAAGAGGTCATCGTTACCCTCTACTCGTCACTCATTAGACCCATTATAGAGTACAATGCCCCTTTTGGAATGTACCTCACAAGACATCTGCAGCAGCTGGAAAGGCCACAGAAGTACCTCACAAAGAGGATTACTGGACTCAAACAAATGCCCTACACTGACCGCCTCAAAAAACTCCAGTTTTACTCCGTAGCATATCGCCTACTCAGAGGTGATCTCTGCCTAACATATAAAGCTATGTCAAACCCAGAGCTGTTGGACATGCTACACCTAAAGAAATCCCAACCCTTCGACGTACATGCTCTAGGGACCTAAACCTTGTCACCACAATAAACAGAACATGCTGGAGGGATAGATTCCTATCCCAGAGACTTCCCATACTCTGGAACAGGCTATCCATCTATGTCAAGCAAAGTTCTTCATTAGCACTTTTCAAGAAAACTCTTGATGAGTGGATTGGAAATAGGAAATACACCCTGGGGATCACTTCTGTGTCTGCTCGTCAGTGGCACAGGAAAATAACTTTCTTGGGTGGCGTAAGCCAGGGAACTTTGTTGGCTAGGCTTGCATAGGCCCTTGGGCCGATAGCCTAGTACCTACCTATGAACCTATAATGCATGTTGTTGTCTCTTCCCACATATCCTTAGCTGTCAGAATAGAATCCATTTTAATGCAAACACCTAAATACTTTGTCTTGTGTCCCCAAAAAATATGGGAATTATTGGACCATTTCACATATGGGTACATAATGTACCACCATAACCTCTTACATTTTCATTTAGTTTAAATTCTGAAAAGACATGAAATGTTTCAAAATGTTTCTCCACACCAAAATGTCCTTTTCTGGATTTATCAGCTACAAAGCAATATCTTCAAAAGAAAAATAATATCATCTGCAAAAGAAGACAAACTTTTCTCGATTACAATTCCATTTAGATTCTTGAACTGGAGTCTCATTTTTTTGCCAATGGGTTTAAAGCAAATTATAAAGGGGAATGAGGGTGCACCTGCCTGGTCTATCCAAACACATCCTGCTGGAGAGGAACCCTCCCACCTTAATTTGTGCCTTTGACCTTTCATATATCCTCCCAATTAACCATATTATTTTATCAAGGAACACAAATAGTTCCATTGCCATACTCACAAAATCCCGGCTTACTCTATCAAATACTTCATCTGCATTAAGACCCACTAACAGCAGCTGTGTTTTCTTACACTCTGCTTCCCTATAGATCATCATTGTTCTGTTAATGTTGTCAAATGTTTACCTCCACTCCACAGACCACATTGATCCTTATTTGCCTGTCTGTCATTCTGTCTATATTGGCAATACCTTTGCCATTCTTTTAGCTAGCAAATTGAAGTAAGTCTATACAAAGTGGATTCTGACAATTGTATTACCCTGTTTGGGTAATACAGCTTCTGACGTCCCTGATCTGGGCCAGTAATCAAGGAGCCTCAATCCTCACCACTGACACTGGTGCGGGATGTTCACTTGGAAAAAAATAGATACACACAGTATTTTCAGATACAGCTCTCTGCACCAAGCACAATTTCCTTTACAAGCACACAGGGAAGATAATCTCGTCTGGGGCTGGGTTTCCCTCTGTCTCTCCAGGCCCCAAATAAGACCACAGCTCTAGAGTTGAGTCATCAGCTGAATGTTCAAAGCCAAGTCCACCCCTACCCTCTCAGTGAAACCAGTGCTGTGTCCCTGTTCCAAGTTGCTGACAAACACACCCTGAGATTTGATTTGCACACACACACACACACACACACACACACACACACACACATGCACACACACCTGGGAAAGGCTGGCACAGATTTACCAGCTATGCCCCCTCTGTCCAGAGTATAAGGTAGATACTGCCACCAGAACACTCCAAAGCCTGCTACACAAAGGCTCTTAAAAGGATACCCAGTTATATTGAGGAAAATTAATAGTAATACAAATGGTAGTGTTTGACCAGTGCAGCAGAGCTTTCAGGAGTGGCCACGGTTGTCACCAAATACATATTAGTACTCGAAGGTTAAAATTTTCTCTAAAAGACCAGTCATAATGAATAATTAAATATATTTAATAATAAAAGAACATGAAAATACTAAATATCTATTTACAGTAAACACCAGGGACTCAGTCACAGGAAATATTAAAAATAATACAGATGGATATATTCACACCGATACAGAAAAACAGTACTTAACAAATCTCACTATGTTTTCATGACTGATCTAAAGATTTAATATTTCCTGGTTGCTTACTAAATCAGGGCAAGATGAAGTGGGTGAGTGATCCTTCTTTATCAGGTTTCAAAAACAGACTGCCCTGAGGCTTCTGTTTCATTTAGGATTAAAGCATAATTTCAGCGCTGGCTTACAGAATGACATCACACACATCTGGTCATCTGACTTCTGGTTTCCCACACTACCCACTTTACTAGAAACTGAACCAGAATCTCATGTGTGTCATAATACACACACATACAGCTTTGCTAAGTGAAAGCTGTAAAACCATTTCAAAAAGTTCCACCCTTTCAGAGTAGCAAGTAGTTCTCTCCAAAGGACAGTACAGTAGGATTCCTAGTCCTGGTTTTCACAGACATTTTGTCTCTGGCTGCAATCAGAACTGCAAGATACAATTGTTATGGCCTAATCCAGGTAATTTAATTTCAGACTATTTTTCAAAGTTATTTGGACTGAGATTAACCTCTTCTCTTCCAGTAATCTCTGTTACAATATATTCATGTCAACAGTTACAATACAGTCTGGCATACAGGTGTGTGTATTTCCTGTCCAGCAGGACCCACTGTTGGTACATTTTTTAACACAAGCAACTTTACCAAATACATTTTCAACACAAGCACCTGTACAAATCAGTTTGATATATAAATTGCATATAATTCTTTACAAAACTCCAGTTAACTATGCTAACATATGCTATATATCCATTGTCCAACTTCTCCTGTTATAGCTGGCAATACCTCACATCATCACACAGCTACCACAACTTTTTTCCAAGATATTGTTAAACCACACCTTTTTTGAATACATTTAAACAAAGCCTTCCATATCTTTCACTTTCTTCCCTCCCAGCTTTCAAATGTCCACAGGAGTGCCATCTTTTCTAGAGACTTTTCTGTTTATTGATTATACGTCACCATTTTTGTCTCATATTTTCCTAGGTATTGATTATTAAGCCTCTTCTTCCTCTAACCTTGGTATAATTAAGTCTTCCATAAATATTTCCATCTGTGCCTTTTCTTGGTGTACACATTCCTCTCATTTATACAGTTCGTAAAATTTCTGAAACATCTCTAATACCTAAAAGAGTTCTGTGGTTATTTCTAATGTTACAGTCTCCCTAAGTTTGGCAGTAAATCTTTCTCCTTCTTTTGCCCAAGTCATTGTTAAAAGCTTTTGTGTTCTGGGGTTATCAAAGTATAGCTGCTTAACAGCAGCCTTTATAAACTCATGCTTATTATCCAAGTGCTCCCTTCTTTTACCTTTATTGTTTTGCATTTGCTCCTGTTCTTGTTCTTTGAGGTTCCCATTATTCTGCAGTACTTTAACCTTTGTCAGCCCCTTCAGGTAATTGCTATTACATTTTCCCTGTATGGATTTCTTTCTTAGTTTCTATGTTTTTAAACTCTCTCTATTTTTGTCACACTTGCTAGCTTTCCCCTCTAAACAAATTTATATATTCACTAATAATTCTAAGATAATTTCCAATGCACTTAAATTCCTCTCCCATTTTAACAAATAAGTGCAAAAGCATCAGTATTTCATTTTTACTTTAGTACCCAACATCTTTATCTTTCATTTTATCAGTGCATGATCTGTAGTACACTGAGCTAAACGGAGGAAGGGCACTGACCACATCTCTGATATGTGATATATAACACAATGTTTTCTTGCTTTTTTACGAGTTATTGCATATTCTTACCATTTATTGCACTTTTTATTGCCTGCTGCCTACTTTTTATTGTATTTTATTGCTATAAACTAATCTGCACTGTTGTATTGCAATTGTCTGCCTTACTGGGCCTGTTAAATCACTTTGGTTACTGTCACACTTTTTGTAAAGCTTTTTTTAGCTAGTTTAACTGGAAATGTTCACCATTTGTTAAGCATTTGTTTGTCCTGATTTTCCTGCCAAGGAGTGTTTCATATAACTGATTTGTTTGTAGTCAAAAAGCATTCTGTAGAGTCTCCTTACTCCTTTTTCTGTTTAAAACTTGCATTTAGTGTTGAACTGCTGTTCTGCTGTGATAAACATTTCTGTAGTGTTTTCTGCCTAAAAAAGTATAGCTAGTAGCTGTAGCATAGTCCAGTTTCAGGTTTGCTGTCTTTGAGCCTGGTTGTTTGTTTGCACTGGTTGTTTGCCTGGAAAATGTGATCAGAACAATCTTGGATTAGCAGAAGGCATTCTTCAAGTAAGTGAGAGGATTGTATTGATTGACCACTGACTGGTAAAGGTTGGCTGGTCCAGGGCTTGGAGTAAGCACTTCATTGATTATTTTGAACTTTTTTTTTAAGTTGTTTCAGGTTTGAACCTTCTGGTACTAAAGCCCTACCTTTGAGAGGTTTTCTGCTTGTTCACACTGAGCTGAATGGAGGAGAGTCACTGACCACAACTCTGATCTGTGCTGTACAACAATAAACATCCTGTTTTCTTGCTTAGTTTTACTAGTTATTGCTTATTCTTACCATTTATTGCACTTTTTATTGTCTGCTGCGTACTTTTTACTGTATTTCATTGCTGTAAACTAATCTTCACTGTTGTACTGCAATTGTCTGCCTTACTGGGCCTGTTAAGTCACTTTTGTTACTGTCTCACTGTTTGTAAAGCCTTTTAGCTAGTTTCACTGTGTGAAATGTGTTGGCTGGAAATTTTCTCCATCGCTTTCAACGTAATACGGAACCCCCACAAAACCCCAGCCCTAAACCAACTACTAAACAAATATTCAGCTAATCGTCCTCTACGCTCCTCCAGCAAAACCTTGCTCTGCATATCCAAAGCCAACAATTCTGTAGAGAAGTCTTTTTTCCCACACCATCACTAGGGAATGGAATAACCTCCCCCAAAGTATCTCCTCAACACCATCTCTCTCACTTTTCAAAAGTCACTCAAGTCACACCTCTTGCAGTCACTGCTCTGTCCTTGCATCACATAAAGGCTTTCCTGATCTCCACCGAATATTGCTACCCTCCTCTCTTCACTACTTATCTCTAATATACAGTGCTCAAATACTCCCACACAGGGCCTACCATCTTGCAATTTATTTTTTTTTATCTTGTGCAAATTATTTTTATCTTGTCAGATGCCTCCTTCATGCCACCAGTTATTGATTGCATCAGTCCATGTGTGTGTTAGCTCTACCAATACTGACATCCAGGATCTACTATGTATAAGCTAAACTTCCTTAGAACAAGCTATTGTATAGACTATTATATGAGAAATCTTTTTGATTGTATATATACACTGTACAGAATGTTTCTGTTGTAAATTGTGTTCTTGTGGAGCTTTTCTCCCCAGACCTCTGCTGTAAATGGATCTCGTTCCAGTCTGACTTTCCCGGTAAACAAATGTAAAATAAAAATAAATAAATAAATTTAAGTATCTGTTTGTTCTGATTTTCTTGTCAGGGAGTGTATCATATAACTGATTTGTTTGCAGTTAAAAGCATTCTCTCAAGTCTCCTTGCTCCTTCTTCTGTTTAAAACTTTAATTTAGTGTCTCACTGCTGTTTTTTTCTGCTGTGATAAACATTTATGTAGTGTTTTCTGCCAAAAATAGTGTAGCTAGTAGCTGTAGCATCGTTTCCCACACTCTCCCTATTGTTGTCATGTTCTTAAACTTGGTGGCTTTGCAGTTGGCCACCCCTACTATAAATTTGATCTGGGACACTCCTTTCAGTCCAGTCTCATTAGCTCATTCTACCTAATACAGAAAGAACATTTCGGAAGGCCAAACCCCTTAGTTTCTTAACCTTGAATTATCTTCTGTTCCTCCTGTCTCCCTTTCCACTTTACTTTAAAAAAAAAATATTCAGCTGCTTTTACAGAATTTTTGTTTCCTCCTTCTACTCTATTACTTTACCTTGCTTTTTCAGGTACTTGTTCTCTAAAGTGTTCAATTGTATCTTTTCTGCCTCATTTATTACTGATTGTTTTTAGCCTGTTTAAATTGTAAGTGTTATTCTAAGCCTCTTAGTTTTGGTTTAAGCAGTTGGACTTTAGGCCTTACCCCTTAGCTCTCCTTGGCCTCTCTCCCTCAGATTCTGACAAATATGGTAGACAATTTCCTATGGTTTCTCATGCCAGCCTGGTTGATACGGGTGTCCTGAGACAGTGTAGCAACTGCCTCATGTACACTGACAACCATCTACTACTAACACCTAGGAACCCAATTTGTGAGAGATGCACTTACATTAAGAACCTAGAATCTGTGCTGTCTCCCTCACAAGCCAGTATATCTGGCACTGCGAAGGTTGTTAATACAATCACTACACCTCAAACACCACCTACAACTACACAACACACACCCACATATGTAGAGGTTCTCAGCAAAACAAACTCAAAGGCGGCCTCAGAGGCAAAAACACATGCTAACTCCACAACCCTCCACACCACATACCACACATACATAGTCCACACACCTGTGTCTCGTAACCACGAAGGCCTAACCATAAACCCAACATATTAGACCTAGGAGACACAATTGTGAGAGAGAAAGATGTGCCTTTAACCAGGCTGTATAAGGAGAAAGTCACGGTTACTTTGTCAGATGCCAGAATCTGCCATGTCACACACGCACTCAAGTCTGTCAACAACCATTGCTGTTATGACTCTGTCATAGTCCATGTTGACGTGAACAACTTGAGATGTACCTCCCTGGACTATATGAAGAGAGACATGATTGAGCTTGCTGAATGTGTCCCAGGCAGATATGTCCCTAGCCTTAAGCAGCATTCTACCATCACCTAGAATGATGCCTCATTACAAACAGAAAATTATTGACTTTAACAATTGGTCTAGTTTCTGGTGTCATTCCAAGGGTATCCAGTACCTGACAGCTTAGGAAGAAATGATCGACAGACCACAATGCTTTGCTAGAGATGGCCTGCATCTGTCTCACTTGGGCCTTAGGCTTCTGGCCTCTCTCGTAGTGCCTTTTTTAGGAAAAGTCATGAGGTCGATACTGCCAACATAAAAATTTCAACAAAATGCAAATTAAAGGTCATGCTGCTAAACACTAGCAGTCTAAACATGAAACTGCACTAATTGCAAGCATTCTTAATGCTGGATGATGCTGAAATTTGTGCAGTCACAGAAACCTGGTTCAAAGCTGCAGAGAGCACCCTGACCTTACTTGGTTACTCATCCTGTCATACATTCAGACCTCAAACTGTGGGCAGCAAAGCCAAAGGAGGTGGAGTTTCAGTATATATTAAAGACACACACACCTCCAGGCTGGTCAAACAGTATGATGCACAGGAGACACTCCAGATGCAGTTAACCATTGACAAGACCCCTAATTCAAATCATATCCCCCAAATTTGACTCGATGCTCATTCCACCTATCTGGACCCCTTTGAATCTATCAAGATTCAACCCTTTACCCTGATCCTGGGCGTCTTTAACTACCCAACCATAGACTGGAAAAACTACTCATGCCAGAATACAAATACCCAGAGGTTCCTCAATTTTAATCAGTGCAAATGCCTTGGAACAGCTAGTCAATACCCCCACAAGAGGTGATAATATCTTAGACTTGGTATTAACCACCATGTGAAACCACTGCAGCACTCCTACAGTGTCATCCTCCCTGGTAAGATCTGACCATAAAGCAGTCACTTTCAAAGTCACCATCTCCTCTGACCCCCCCTCTAGCTATGTTGAAACAAAAAACTTCTCCAAAGTTGATTACAACCTCCTGAAGGATGGTATAAACAGCTTCCTCTCCCTCTGTAGCAACTGGTACCAATGTCTAAATCTACACCAAGGTACTATACTAGCATTTATATAGATACATGGAATCAGGAATACCTGACAGGACAATATCTTCCTCCGCATGGAAGAGTAAACCTGTCTGGTGGACATCTGCAATAAACAAACTGTATAACAAAAGGAAAAAATTGCTGTCCAAGACCAAGGAGTAGCAAGTGCCCAAATGGAAGAAATCTCCCCTTAGCCTGAGCAAGAAATTAAGAGCTCTAGTGAAATCCTCTAAAGCCAACTTAGAGTCCAAATTGGCCACATCTACTAGAGACAGTCTTAAGGCTTTCTTCACATATGTCCGCAAACTCAAAGCAAGCTCCCAGATCTGTTCAGAACTGGTGGTCAAGGACACCACATACACAAATGCTGTAGATATAGCCGACCTACTGGCTGACAGATTCACCGAATACTTCACCCCTCTGTCTCCCCATCAGTAAATCAGGACATCCCCAGTACCTGCCCCCCACCCCTTATCTCTAGGGAACAAGTCATCACTGCTCTCTGAAAGGCAAAAAATACAGCCTCCATGGGATCCGATAACATCCAAGGCTGCATCCTACATGAACTCAAGCATGAACTTGCAGCACCATTAGGCACCCTATTCAACCTTTGCTTTGTCCCAGCTGAGTGGAGGACAGCCACTGTTATCCCTTTACACAAAGGTGGAGTGTCCACCGATCTGGGTAATTGTAGACCCATCAGCCTAACTAGCCTGATCTGCAAGGCCATGGAACGTATTATCATGGACCTCAATAACAGGAATATTGGCAACCTCCAAACACTCAACCCCACACAGTTTGGCTTTGTCATGGGGAGGGGGCCATGTCTGTTAAAGCTGGTTGACGACTTTGAGACAGTCACCAAAGCCATGGATGAGGGGGAAGACTGTGTACATGCCTACCTTGAACACTATTCTCCACTTGGGCATAATAGATAAATTCTCTCAACTCTGCATCAATCCATATGTTACCAGATGGGTAGCAAACTGGCTCACTGATAGAACCCATCTAATCAAAATAGGGGAAGCCACCTCAAGAAATAGACCTGTAATGAGAGGCGTACCAGGGATCGGTCTTGAGGCCTTTGTTATTCAGGATATAATTCTCTGAGGTGCACGCCAAAACCAGTGGGCTGTAGCTGACCAAGTTTGCAGATGACTGTAAGCTGGATGCAGTCATCAATTCCCCAAGTGATGTGGACGTCCTCCAAGAGGGTCTCACCTAAACAAATGACTGGTGCCAAAATCATGGCCTGAAGCTGAATGCCAAAAAATATGTCATCATCCTCTTTGGGGAGAGTGACATCCTCACGTATCATTTTAATAACAATGTCCTAAACACACAAATCAGTTGTGAGGGATTTGGGCACCCAGGTTGATAGCAATCTGACTTTTGACCACCATGTTGCTTCCGTTGTAAGGAAAGCTTTTTACATGGCCCACCTCATAAGTAAGGGTATCTCATCCAGGGACAAGGAGGTCATAACATCCCTGTATTCTTTCCTTATAAGGCCAGTTATTGAGTACAAAGGCTCCTTCAGCATGTACCTCACAAAGCACATACAGCAACTGGAGAGACCACAGAGGTTCCTCACCAGGAGAGTCCAGGGCCTCAAACATCTACCCTACACAGACTAAAAGCCCTGTCCCTCTACTCAATTTTATACAGACTCCTCAGAGGTGACCTCTGTCTGGCACACAAAGCAATCTCAGACCTCACCTTGATGGGACTGCTGCATATCTGCAAGTCGAGCTCCACTCGAGTAACTTGCATACTTGACTTCAACCTGGTCTGTACATCAATAAGACTTTTTGGTGGGACAAATTTGTGTCCCAGAGACTCCATCTGTGGAATAGACTCCCTCTCCATGTCAAGCAGAGTACCTCATTGTCCCTTTTTAAGTGCAACCTGGATAACTGTATGGGAAACAGAAAATACACCCCTGGGATTCCACATGTATCCCTGCTGGACAAGGGCTTTGGGTGCTGACTTTTCTAAACATGGGCTAAACTCTTGGCTAGGCTTAAGTGCATCAGGGCCAATAGACTAGTAACTTTCTATAATCCTATTTGTGCCAAAGCTTTCTGTTAAAAAGTAGGGAGTAATGTTCTTGAACAAAATGGGGAGGAAAGCCCTGGATCTACTGTTGAACAGCTCTAAAGAAGGTCAGGATAGAGGATTAGAGAGCCAGCAAGTGACTGTGAGCCTACAGCAAGGTCAGCATCGTGTGAACAAAGAGGATTGATCAGAGAAGTGAGGTATTACATACCACTGTAAATTGGTAGATCCTTGTGACCTGGAAGAGGCAAAATCTAAGAACTAGAGGGTGGGCAGGTAAGGGTTCAATGGAGGTAAATTGAGGACTTAAATGGACCTTTTGTAAAGAAGGTTGAAAGGAGGATTTTAAAATTAGATAAAAATTGTTAGGAAAGTTGTCAAACCATTTGTGTGGGCAGTGGGAAACAAGATATATAAATTAATCCATCCATTTTCTGACTGCTGTCTTTATCCTTTACTGGGTCACATAGATGATGGAGAAGGTACTGGTCTGTCACAGTTTGCACATTGTCACTCAGTCACACACTATATACTAGGCAGGTTTGAGAATGCCAGTTCACCTGCTGCATGCCTTTGGGAGGTGGAGGAAACCAGAGGAACAGGACCTAGATGTAAGGACATGTAAACTTCACACAGAAGATACCACAGCCAAGAATCGAAATAATAATGATTTAAAAAATTTATAGTGTAAAAATGAAGACATGCCAAGGGTTAAAGGTAAGGGCGTGTGGGCATAGAGTGATTGATCAAAATCAGAAATAACATATAAGGTTTATGTTCAGCATTCATAAAATGAGTTGATTGGGTAGAAACACCAAGCTAGTTTTAGAATCTTGATGTAGTTGTTGACACCAGTTAATTTACTATCATGGCCCCAGCTGAAACTGCCTCACTTTGTAACTCATTCTTTAAAAACAGTATAGTCAATCTCACTGCCAACTTCCCACTAATCAGCCCACTGCCCCCAGACCCATCTGCTACAACAAGACTAAACTTGTCTCTCGTACCCATACCCACCTCTACCATAAAGAAACTCCTGCTTAAACTTAAACCTGGATCAAATGTTCCAGATAACTTGCCACCAGAATTCCTCCAAAAATCACCAGACGTATAGCCTATCCCATTAGTATACTGCTAAACAGATCCATTCAAGAGTCCTTCATTCCCACCATCTGGACAAAGGCATTTATCCTCCCTCTCCACAAAGGTGGAAACAGTAATGATTTATCTAACTTCTGTCCAGTTGCCATCCTTCCTCTCTCCCATCTCCAAAATTCTGGAAAAATGTCTCCATAACCAACTACTTAATTACCTAGTACGCCACAACCTCCTCCCTCCAACCCAACATGGGTTTAGGCCTAGTCATAGCACCACCACTGCTCTTGTATCTTTCTTGGACAAAGTCAGCCATGCTCGAGACTCAGGATACCTTGTCTCCTCACTATTTCTTGACCTTTCCAAGGGATTCTGTCTTCCACCTGCTTCTTCTGACCAAAGTCTCCAGTTTAGGCACATCTCCCCTTACCCTAGCCTGGTTTTCAAACTACCTTGCAGATAGACAACAAGCAACCAGATGGCACCAATCCCTCTTTCCTTTCCTCAACATCAATACTGGAGTCCCACAAGGGACCATACTAGGTCCACTGCTCTTCAGTATTTTCATTAATGATTTCCATGCCAGCATACCCCATGCTAATATCATCCAATATGCAGATGACTCCACCGTCATCTTCATGGCCAAGTCTACTTCTGAACTACTTACACTCATCCAAAATGCCTTCACCTCCACTGAAACCTAGATGTATAATAACAATTTAGCCCTAAATGTTAATAAAACTAAACTTATGTTGTTCACCACCCAAAAAACAACACCCCTAATCAAAAATTAATTTACCATTAACTCGCTCAACAACATCTGCCTCAAAATAGTCCCATATACCAAACTTCTAGAGGTCATCATAGGCTAACACCTAACTTATGACCAGCATATTAACACAAACATCAAAAAAAAAACAAACATCAGAAACTGGGCATCCTGTACAGGCACAAGCACTTCCTCACCTATGCAGCAAGATTTTCCCTTGCCTCTTCCTTTCTACTTCTATCTTTACTTTGTGGTGCACCTCTCCTTACTAATCAACAATCCTCTCTAAGTCCAAACTGTACTCGTGCTACAATGAAATCGCAAAATTTGTAACCAGCACCAAACATTCCTCCCATCACTGCATATCACTCCAGCATCTAAACTGGCTAGAACTTCCCCAACATCTAACATACCTGCAACTAACCACAGCTCATAAGCTAATCTATAAGCCTTCTAGCTGTCCTGCCCTCTCCTATCTGTTCACCATGTATCACCCATATAGAACTCTACGATCAGTCACTCTGATGCTCCTTAATGCAGCAAAACCTAATCTTTTCATCGGTCAAATGCGCTACTTATATGCTATAGGAAAACTATGGAATGCTCTCCTTCCTTCAGTTAGGTCTACTAGCAACCCTGAATGCTTTAAGACTTCGCTGAAACAACACCTGTTCTCCCATTGGCTATGTACATATACCAGCACTGACTATAAAAAAAAAAAAACTAAAAAATATTCCTAGACTTCCTACTTTTCCTCCCCATTTCACTTAAGGCTCAGATTCCTTATATATACAGTCAGTGCTTTCAATTTAGTAAGTCCAACATGTGCCACCCAGCCACACATGATCTACTATATCAGCTACCTACCATATCCTTTATTCATTCGTGATGCCTGTGTAGCAGTAGCTGTTAGGCTATACCTTATTTTTCAGAATCTTTAATCTGCTGCCCTCCATCTTTCCCTCTCTGCTGCAAAACTACAATATTGTACCGTTCACACATTCACTATTATCCCATCTCATCAACTGTATTCTTTTTGGCTTGCATACTTATTACTAGTTATACAGATGTTAGATTTTTATCTGTTTCATTGTACTGCCTATTTTGTAAAATGTTCAGTACCATCACTGCTTGATATTTATATTTTGATTCTAAAGTTTTATCATGTTTGTTTTTGGAGCTTTTCTTCCCTGGCCTCTACTGAAAATGGGCTCACACTGCTTTAGAAGAAGAAATTGGACAGTGGTACCTAGTGCGCTTTGACTGAGAATTTGGAAAAATGTGAAACTCATTTCTCTCTCCAACAAATTCAGAGGATAAAGTAAGTTTAACTGTAGTGACTATAAATTTGACAAAGTCACTTACAAAGGAAAGTTTTGAGTGCTTAAATACCTTTGGTACATAGGATTCAAGGCAAGATGGTAATGTTAAGTAAGCCTTATGGATTTTTTCATTGGTTCAACAGCATAATAAAAATGCAATTATGTGGATGTGGCCTCCATAGATTGTAACAAGGCTTGTGACACAGTCTTTCAGAACTGTGGAAGTAATGTGAGTATTTCCCAGATTAGTAAGCTTTGTAAAGCTGGCCAGTATCATAAAGAAGGAAACATTAACTGCAGTGATAAAAAGGGAATTGCTGATGTGTACGGTAAGGTTGTTATTTTTCTTTCTGCTTTTCCCGGTTAAGGGTTGCCACAGCAGAACTCCGGTACGCTAATGATTGACAGTTGATTTTTACAGTGCCAGCCTGACGCCCAACCTTCAACGAAGGCACGCCCATTCACACATGTCTTGCGAACGCCACTCAACCGTGGAGAGGACATGCAGACTCCACACAGAAGGCGCTCCAGCCGAGAATCGAACAGGAGAACCTCTTGCTGTGAGGTACAGTTGTTTAACTAGTCCACTTTAATGTCTAAGTAAGGGGCTGGAGGAAAGAAAATGTAAGTTATGCAGATGATGTCTGATGAGTAAGAGATTAATAACAGAATGTTGAAGTTAACTGGATGATCTGCTATGCTGTGTGGGAAAGAGGGAGTGGTCAGATTTGTGGGAGCTTAAATTCAAAGCAGTGTAGTGTGGCGTTCACCATAGAAACAAAATCCCAAGAAGAGAGCTGTACAATGGAAGATGAGATACTAATATAAACGATGGAAAGGGACTATTATATTCTTTTATCATAACAATCCCACTCTGAGCATCTAATGGGAGAGATTAATGGAATACTGTGATGTAAAGATAGTGTGTGACATCGTAGCTGTAACACAGCATCTGACTCTGGAAACCTAATTTCTCTACAAACATTGACGAACAGTAAAAATAATAGAGGGTCTGTTCCAGAAGACATACAAAACAAGTAGACTGAAAGATCTTAATATCTAAACTCTGGTAGAAAGGTAGACAAGTGCTGAATTGATGTAAATTCTAAGAACAATATTTGTTTAAGATGGTTGAACAACAAGCTTCAGAGAGAAACAAGAACAGTGGCACACAAGTTGAAGAGGGGAGGGTAGTTAAGTGGTTATATTTCAACTTTATTTAAAAAGAAGATATTGGATGTGTGAACCAATTGTACTGGGAGGTATTGCAATCAAAGAATTTGTGAGACGACAATTCTGGTGGATGTAGGAAAACTTGAGTATTGTTTTAAAAGAAGGCAGCTAATCTATTTGGAAGAACAGAAGTGTGGAGACATGGGCCAAGTGGTGCTTACTTGCTAACAGATTTTGGTGCAAGGAGGAAAGGAAGATTTATGGTAAGACCATCATGATTAACGGAAGAGACTGGATTCCTCTGAGGCTGAAAGACTAGTACAACATGCATGTGAATGAAGAATATAAGTTTTTCTGTATCTGTGCATGGAGTACAAGTTGTAAGGAAATGGCTGAAAGGGCATTCAAGGATAAAGGCAGCACTGGAAAAAAGAGATTAGTAAATTAAAACTGGGGGAGGTGAATTTATAGCTACCATCTCTAAAGGAAGACCGAGCAAATCTAACACCACATTTGCCGGAGACTGACTGGAAGTGATATGCTGATGCATTAGCTCAGATTTCTTTGTGAAAAAAGCAGTATATGGGCATACTGCTTTGGACAGACACTAAGGGTAGATGTATGAAAGATCTGTCACTGAGAAGGATTTAACAACTGAAGATGATGTCTAAGAATCAGAAGCAGACCTTATTGGTGCCACTTAAAAAGACATGTCTACAGAACAACTTGAGAGCTACAAATGAGCCATTCTTGCATTAGATGTAGTAATGTTTATGGAAAACCTCCCTAGTGATGATTTGGTCAGTTAAAACGCCAACAGGCTGATGGATCTTTGTGAGCTTGGTTTTACCGAGAGTCCATCATAATTTAGTATTCTAACCAAGTCTCAGCTGAAATGGATAGAGCAGTCATGTAGAATTCATCTGGTTACACCTTAATAAGACATTTATTCACTTCTCACTGGCAAAGGTGGGGTAAGTGTTGCACTGAGAAGGGTCTAAACCTCAGAACTGTTTTGTGAGGACCAAAAAGGGTAGCTAGGTGTGCTTTTTCCACCAGGGCAGTGACACGGTACTACAAGGGTCAGCAATTGGTCTGGTTGCATTTGGTATGTTCACTGCAGGCAGCAGACTTAATTTGTGAACTAAAAAGAATCTGTTTTTTTTCACTCTGTCTTTGTTTCCTGACCTATTACACCTCATAATCACTATTAAGTGCTTTATTTGTAATTTTAGCCCATTTTCCACAACATGGCTACCAATGGGGCTTGATATATCAACATGATCTTGTTCTCCTTCAAAACTTTCTCTTTTCCATAATGATTTGTATGATTTATGCCAGATATAAGGAAATAACTGTGAATTCCCATGCCGTTGACATATAATTGGATTTGTGAGTCACTGTTATCATCTTTACCATCTGTAAAAGGACTGCTGCTTTTCTGTCTCTAAACACACTCATTTATGTGTGACTCAGATCTTGTTTTACACTAAGAAGTTATCCAGCTGCAACCAGAAAAGTAACTAAATTGCAGGCCTTTGTTTAGGGTTTTTTTTTGTAGTCCAAGAGGAATTGAGTCTGCAAGGGTTTCTCTGTGCAGTGATAGTTTTAACACCTCTGCAGCAGTGTGGGGGAGGGGACTGTCAGTTCCTCTTCAACTATAAAAGAAAACCCTGAACAAAGGCCTGCAATTTAGTTACTTTTCTGGCTGTAGCTGGATAACTTCTAAGTATAGTGTAAAACAAGGTCTGAGGCAAACATAAATTAGGGTTATTAGAGACAGAAAAGAACCAGTCCTTTTACAGAAGGTAAAGAAGATAACAGTGACGCACACAAATCCCATTATATGTCAGTGGCATGGGAATTCACAGTTACTTCCTTATGTCTGGCATGAGTCATACAAAGCATTATGGGAAAGAGAAAGGGTTGAGTGAGAACAAGATCACATTGATGCATCAAGCCCCATTGGTAGCCATGTTGTGGAAAATGGACTTAAATTACAAATAAAGGACTTGGAGTGATTTTTGAGGTGTTAAAATGGGTCAGGAAACAGAGTGAAAAAAACATTTTAGTTCTAGGGTGGAGTTTTCCTTTAAGGAAGTAAAGGAATCTGGAGAGTGAAGCTTCAGGAGTACCCATTCAGGTTATCAGTGGGACTGAAAGAAATAGCAAGCCTCCAGTAGCTACTGTGTCATCGTAATATAGGTGGGGGTTCTGGATAATATGGAAAAAAAAGACCTTGATAACACCTAGGATGAATTTCACTGTGCACTAAATGAATATGCAATGTAAAGCTTAAAATTTACTGGGATGCTCTGTGGAGCCTATAAACCCGTATGTTTTCCTTACACTGGTACTGTCTCATCTGTAGTACTTCACGAACAGAGAGTAGACATGAAGTTAGTAGAATTCATCCAGAGTAAGATAACCAAGACTAAGTGGTATGTGGAAGTTGAAATGTGAGGAGAGGCAGAAGACCTGTTACTAGTGCAGAACTAGGTAGAAGAGAACAAGGTGAAAATACTGCACTAAGCTGGGTAACTGGAGAGAATCCTAGAAGAATGTAGTGAATCAGAAGATGGTATTACTGGCAAAACTTAAATGAATACTTTAAAGTCATAAACAAGAAGGAATCACTTTATCAAGAGAGCAGTAGTGCCACAGAACATGCTATTCCAAAAGTTTTAGAATGTGGAACCAAGGTGAGACTCTTGAGGCATTAAGAGAGGAGGGACGTAAGGGCAGCAGTAGCTAGGGAGAACAGGCAACCACATATGAGTGCGCTGTCTGCATTTTTCATCTGTTTAAGCTGTCATGCCTATCTCATTTCCTTAGTGTGTGTGTGTGTGTGTGTGTGTGTGTGTGTGTGTATTATGGATATTCACAGTAAATTTAAGTGCAACTAGCATAACTAGTAGTACAGTAACTACCTACAGTGTGGCATGAAATATCGAGTGCTCAAAACAGTGAATGAACAAAGAATGACCATTATAGAGTGAATCTAAAATGATGAAAAACGACATATAAAACTTTTTTGCAGGGGGGCAAGCCCCACTGCATCCCCTGCTTGATTATGTGCACACAAGCTCCAAGACTGTATAACAGCAAGGTAAAGGCAAATGCTCGGACCCCACTGCGGTGTGATCTCACACAAAAAGCAGTTGACTAAAACACCACTGAGGAGAACATTCACTCTTGTGACCTGCAACGAGGAAAATATAGGCCTGTAAATAGTTGAAGGAATGAAAACGATCAGTAAGTATAAGAGAACTAAAGATGATTAATTCTGTAAACTGACCATTTGGTGCTCCTGCTAAGGAGCTGAACTTTTTTTGTATTTGAGGTATTCCATTTTGTACCTTGTACAAGGTTATAGTCTATGTTCATTCATCAGCTTGACTGTGGTCTTAGAGCCCACTGTCAGGAGATGGATTAGGCACTCAAGGGACTGCTTTCTTTCGGAGGAGAGGTGAGTTGGTTTGGCCCAGAGTTAGACTTAACCAACATAGCTTTTTCCTTGCTGAAAAATAAGGAACAAAGGCCCCAAATCAGGGGCAGTTTTTAAGTATTACTGCATTTTACTAATGGAGCAATATATTTTGCATCAGCATGCGTTCTGAAAGAATATGAAGTATGAAACTGAAATGCCCATTATTACTAACTGTGATACTCCATGATTTACTAGGAAACAATACAAATGCTGGGGCAAAAACAGGGGCGGCTCATGCTATAGGACTGCAGCCCCCCCCCCCCACACCTGTAAAAAGAGTAAAATAAATTTCCCCCACTGTAGAAAATAAAAAATAATTTTACGAGTATTCCCAGAACTCCACACATGCATGCTTAGTTCCTGACTGCTGTGTTTGGCAGTCCAGGACTCCACACACATGCGTGCTTCATTCCTGAACTGCAGACTGCTCTGTTAGGCAGTCCGGATAGGGAAGGCAGGGAACTCCACCCTGCCAGCCCAGAGGTCTGTGCAGTGACAACCACACAGACCAGAAGAGCACCAGACTGCATCACACGCAGGCTGGAGGCTCCAGCCTACTCGCATCAAGACCCAAGTCTGCACGGGCTGTGATGGAGGACAGGTGATCATTGCAGAGAACAGACTCACTACGGGACTTAGCTGCCATGGAGGATCTGCAGGTAGGGTGTGTGTGCTACAGAGGACAGAATCACTACCTTAGCTCATGGAGGTGTGTGTGTGTAATGCCCCAGTTGCTAGGTGGTGGATAGAGAATAAGGCTTGAACGCTGTACCTGGGGCCCAAGTGACAAGAGCCTGAATTCCCTACCCACCTCCATTTGTAAAACATTTGCAGATTTTTGTCTCATATTTGTTCTGTTCCTCATAAAATCTGTGGTTTATCTATTTTTGTTACTTAACACAGCCACTAGTGCAGTGTTGTAATGGTAGCATTGTTGCCTGCCAGCTACAGGTTGTCTGGTTTAATTCTTGGTTGGGGTGCCTTCTGTGTTGTGTCTGCATGGTGGGTTTGTTTTGGTGTTCTCGGTGCATATTTGTCCCCATTTTTTGGACTGTATTCCCCCATTATGAGCTTCATCCAGGTTTTTTAAGCCAAGGTTGAGAGCTATAATGATAACTGCACTCACTTAATATGTTTGGGGCCTCTATTCCCCCATTATTGGCTTTGTTCAAGTTTTTTGTGCTAAGATGTTGACAGATATGGTGAGAAATGAATTCACTAAATGGTAGCCATTTAAGTTTCAGTCTTCCTTTCTTTTGTAAAATATATGATTTGGCATAGTGGTATGTTGCTCTGACTATTTTGCACAGGGTCCTGGGTTCAATACTTGGCAGTGAAATGTATGGTGGTAACACAGAATTTTATTCTAACAACTTTCCAACATTATGCAAGCAATGTTTAAAATGTGTCCTTATTTTTTGCCCCCCCCCAATTTTGGATTTTTCCAAATTTCTTGTGCTGCAAAGTTCAGAGATGCAGCTGAGTGTCAAGTAGATTTTACAAGAAGCTGAGAGCTGCAGGGGAACAAAAGTTTAGTGCTGCTTATGCCAAGTCTGTTTGCATTGTGAGTAGCACAATAGGTAGTGTACTTGCTTTTGATGCAGAAGGCTGTGTGTTCTACTCCCAGAGTAGATAGATGCATTGCTCGTACTGTATTGTAAACGGGGTGGATGCTGCAGTCCTTCTTGGTGAAGATACCTAGTAACTATGAACTTATCAATTTGCCATCCATTCCCTATTGCAATATTACTAGCTTATTGTTTTTTTAATGCAACTTGGGCAATTTATTCCTCAAGGGCAACTGGCACTTTGTAGATGAAACAATGAAATATAAAGTTGTTTGCTAGCAGCTACCTCTTCATTAGTTACAGATTTCTTTAATGTGGAATTATTTAGATGACTTTTACTTCTGCAGAGATTGTGCATATTTACTGATACTAGTGGACTGTAGAAGTTTGAGTAGACTTTTATGATGGAAATGTTCTGAATTGGGCAGTTTTGTCATTATTGGTGCATGCATTTTGTTTCATTGTTTACTGGAAAAATGTTCTGGATTGGGCAATTTTGTCATTATTGGTGCATGCATTTTGTTTCATTGTTTACTGGAAAAATGTTCAAAAATTTAAAACGCCCTCTAACAACTGTACTATATTGTACAAGGAATATAATTTAATGCAATCAGGAAGGTGTATCAAAGACCACGTGTATGTTTCATGTGCAAGGGGCCTATGATTTGAAAACAGCCCAAAGTTGATCTTTATCTGCCACTGGCAAAATGTATTTTCTTTGAATGTGGGTTTCAATGCTGTTTCAATGAATGTGAGTTTCAAGGGCAGAGAAGTTTTAATGCTAAGCCTGTTTTCATTGTGAGATTGCATTGCTTTATTTAGCAGATGTCTTGGTGTTTGTGCTGTAAAATGCAAAATAAAACTTTCAAATGAAGTCCAAATCATCGTAGAAGTAAAGCAATATGCACATTAGTGTTTATGGTAAATGGGGTGAAATAGCCAAATAATGGTTCATTGAAATGGCTGCAGGGGGGAGGCTCCATTCGACCATGATTTTGTGAGGGGGAAGGGCGGCAAACTCAGACAGCCCTGGCTCAACTATACCTCTCAACTGTCCAGATTTCCACAGAATTAATAGATTTTTGCTTCTTATTTTTGGTTTGTTCCTCAAAATGTGTGGTTTTCTAGCAAATAATTTAGGAATTAAGTCACTAAATAATGACAGACACTGAGTTTCAGACTTGACAACCTTCAGAAAAATGCATGCTAAAGCAAGACCTGTTATTCTATCAATTGTCTCAGTTTATACAACAATTTATAGTACTGTTTATATGTTCCCCTAGTATATTTGGCCTTGTCCAGATTTCCTGCATTAACAGGTTGAGAGGTACGTGCAAATAAATTGCTTTACAGAATTAGGCATATCCAAACTTCTCAACTGTCCCCGATTTTGGCTTAAAATGTTACTCTTCCCCTAATAATCCCACAGCAAAATGGCAATTTTGGAAGAAAATGTGGAGGGCTTACAATTAAGAAATAACTGTAATAATCAGAGTTATAATTACTTTTATTTCAGAAATGCATGTAGATTCTTTTATTTTGTCAGCTTCTCAAGTTAGTAGTACTAATATTAAAAAATGTCCCTTCTTTGACAGGTTCCCAGCTGTATTGTGTGGCTATTTTATATTTTTGCATCACATTTTTGGTCCAATTTTCATAAAATTGTGTTTTTTTGGCAAATTAGTGACAAATCATTAAAGACTGAAGTTAGAAAATGACGACAGACATTTGAGTTTCCGATTTCGTACCTTTCAGAAAATTCATACTAATGCAAGACCTACTATTCTATTATCTTTCTAGGTTTATAAGAGAAATATTTAAAAATTGTCCTTATTTTTGGGCCTTTGTTCCACTTCTGTGTATGACTCTGTCCATATTCCTTGTTCTGAGATTGAGAGGTATGACAAATGTGTCAGGGCCATCACAGTCAGCCAGAGACATTTCAAATTGTGACATACTTGTTGCACCCCACTCCCCCATGTAGTGACTCTGGATGTGTCCAAGCAAGGCAAGGAGCAGTTATGCAGTGTAAATGTGCAGAGTATCCCCCCATCCAAGGTAGACACAATTGCTACTTTTATTCTGTCCTTGATTTTGCAGAATGTTCTTGTTTCTGTCATATTTTTATACTGTTGACTTATGCTTATTATTACTCAGAAAGTGCCTGTTGCTCTGTGTTTAAGTAGCAATGCTTTAATGACCATCAGGTAAGCTTGTCTGAGATTGTAAGATGCAAGTAAGCTTTAATAAGCATACTGTTAAAGAATCGCCAACACTGAAAGCCTTTCTGTTGTTGCCGTGCAGAGGATTCTTACATAACTAGATAATGTATAAGCCTTGGGTATTGAAATGCATATGACAGTATTTGTAATAAAGGACAGGATTACATTTTTTTAAGAAGCTCATTACATTTGTTGGAGAATTGCAGTCATATTTGCAGGCTTTACCTGTAAACCAAACAGAATGCCAATCTATCATGTGTGGTCTATTACCTGTACAGTAATCCTATAAGCAATGTATCTTGAGCTTGTTTCTTGTTTGCTTTTCATTTTTTACTTTGATCATGTTTTCCCCATGAAGCAAGTAGATAGTTGTCAGGCAGCAGGCCTTTTTTGGATAAGAAACATTTTTACAAGTGGGGGTATCACAGAGATTGCTACTTTCAGCATGTTACTTGGTACTTTAATAAACCTGAATATAAATTATAATTAGAACTGCGGTGAAAGGAGAAGTGGTTTGAGTTGAGTGCTGCTTGTTTTTCTTATACTTGATTTTGACTGGCATTCCAGTAATGTATTTAAAAAGTAATTTATTTTTTCATGCCTCACAACCTTTCTGTTTCCATCTAGATATTAAGTAAGCTGTCATGCAACCAATGCATTGAAATATTGTTTTTCTTCTACACTTCATTTTGTCTTGACTGGACTCCCATAATGACGGTTTGGCACCCAGGGCAGCGTATTTAATTAAAGTTACAAGTTTTTGTGGTTTTGAGGATAACTCCTCCCCTTTCTAATTGGTCACACCCCTTCCCATTGACCCCACCCATTCACCTGTCTCCTGCAGCCCCCCCCCCTTGATTTGAAGTCACCAGCCGCCACTGGGCAAAAATATGATATAAAATCAGGGACAGTTGAGAGCTGTTCCCCAGGAGGAGGCCTAGGACATTGACAGTTAAGGCAGTTAGCTGTCAGGTACAGAGAAACCATATGTACTTCAGCAGTTATGCACACCTGTTTCCACTGCTAAGAAGCAAAATGGCTAGAGGAGTGTGAACATGTGTAAGCCTTAAAAATGTAATTGGCAGACCTTGTTCCATTGCCTACAATTTTCTGCTTTAGATGATAGGTTCAAGCAAAATTGGACAACTTTATACATTGGAAATTTGCTGGAATGTCTGAACATAAATTATCTTGTAGACTTGAATTTGATAGCTTTGGTTTCCATTTCCATACAGTGTGACAGGGCACGTCACTTAACTAGACAGTGCTTTAGGTCCAAACAAGGAAAGCATTTGTGCTTAGTTGGTTTACTTGGTTATAAAGGGTGGATGAGTGAAATTGAGAGAGTGGCACAAAAGTAGTATATGGAAAACTTTACTTGGCAACACAAGCAAAAAACAAAGAAGTCAGTTATGCAAGAAAGAAACATTAAACAAAACAGATCAGTATTAAAAGATGAAATTGAAGCAGGGAATAGTCAACACACTTATTGATCTGTGCTGGTCCACACGCCGGAGAGATGCTTTAAACTCTGCGGAGCCAGATCTGTGCCAGTCTACAAGCCGGGGAGATGCTTTAAACTCTGCATAGCCATTTGCTAAAAAACACAACACACATTCCATATAATAATTGGGCAGTTCTTACAAAGTAGGTTTGTAATTCCTTTTGTTAAACAGTATATCTTGATGGGATACTGCAAAAATTCTAAGTTTGAGGAATGGGTCAAAAGAAAAAAAAGTGATTTTGTATTCTACCAGTGAGCTATAGCAGCCTTGAGTAATTTTGTTTTAGTTGGTAAGTTTTAGGAGATGCAGACAGTTTGTTTTGTACATTTGGGTGTGCAGTATAGGGAGAAGAGGGTCACAGTCCCCAGCAGTTTTTAAACTCCCTCATCATTTTTGGCAGGCTGTTATTACTGCGGAACATATTTTGAAAGTAGATCTGACTAGCCTGAGTCACAGAACAGTCCTAACAACCATTTAATTGAGACACTGTCAGAAGTCCAAAGTCCAATACTGCGGGTCCCAGCACTTCAGATATTAAATTATGATTCTATGAAAAAAGTGAATTCTCCTGATAATTTAGTTGTGGCTAGATTGTGCTTGAAAAAGTGAACTGCATGGGTTAATTAAAATCTGCTGTTTGTCAGGTCTGGCCAGTGAATGAGAAGTGTGCAGATTTTGACTTCACATGTCTAGGGAATGTGCATTTTACATGGCTGTGGTTCAGACGCTCTGATTCATTCCTAGTGTCTAAGACATTGCAGCAAATGTTTGGATTTTCCAGCTGACCTACATTTTAACCACAGAAAAATGTTAACCTTTTCTTCCTGGAACAGTATTTCAGACATTCATCTTCAAATGCCTTGGAAACTCTTGAGTTGCAGATTTAAAAAGTTTATACAAATAGCACTGACCATGAACTGTTGCTCATTTATTAGTCTGTGCAGAACCTGCCTGGTGATGAGTAGGGAAAAAATAGCAATGGAAGGTATATTAAAGATGGTCAACTATCGTTTCAGATTTTGCATTACATTACGTGGAAAAGCATGTTGTACATGTTTAAGCTGGTATATACCACATGTACAACGCGCTAGCTAGAAATAAGTAAACTACAGTTTGTTAAACCTTAGAAAGGTTTTCTTAATTGAGCAGCATTATGTTTTATACAACATATGAGAACACTTGGGTCAGTTTGGAATCCCCACAATAGCTTAGCATTGTGTGGCATAGCATAGTGAAGCTTAGGTTGCGTCAAGATGCACGTCAGCTGCTTTGAAGAGTTCATGTTTGCTCAGTTAAAAGCCACTCATTTTTCTTTGAGGCTGAGTTTATAGACATCTTTGAACATGAATTTTGCTGTGATGATTTATTACAAATTATACAAAGACGTTTTCAATTGCTTTCTAGGTTTTTTCAGATGTATTGTCTGTACAGTAACCAGGAAATTAAGTATTTTATTTATTTTATTTCATTTTGATAACTGGGTAGAAGGAGTGATCCAAAGACACTTTTCTTCTATGACCTGGGCCCTGTTCTTTGGTTTGGTTGTGTTACTCAGACTGGTTATAAGCAGTTTGATTTCCAGACTGACAATTTGAGGGAGTCGGGCCTTCTTCTATGTTGCTACATGCCCAGTGCAGTATGTGAGTGGCAGTCACTCCAGCACCTACAGTGAGTGCTCTGATTGCCTCTGGTCTGGAAAAGGGCCCTTAGTGCTTACCACATCTATAAGCTGCAGCATCTTATTGTCAGACATTTCACAATGCTATTCAGGCATGTGGAACTGTTGATGCTTATCTGACCAGCAGGTTTACTGTGTAAGACACTAGATGTAACCTTAAAGCGGGTGAGCTGCACATTATCCTAATTCTCACAGTGAGATGCCATTTTCTGCTTCAGGAATTTATGGAACTAACACTTTTTAATCGCCAAACACCTGTATTTAGAGAATCAATTGAAATGCAGTGTTGTGTAAAGGTTCTATTCAAAGAATATTTAACGGGAAGCGTACATAATTTAAAGAAAATAAAATTTACCTTTCAGTAATAATGCAAGAAGCAGCATTTTAGTAGCTCCAGCACTCATTCTGTGCCACCTTAATTTGTCTTGCAAAACCAGTGATTAAAATTCATTGTATTTTGCTGACACTGCTCTCTCTAAAGATGCTGAATTCTGTGTTGGAGTTTTAAAAGATTGGTTATGCTTTCATTCTGTGATTGCAAGTCAGTTTTACTCATGAGAAAAACATGTTTTTTTTTTTTTTACCATTACTCATTGATGGCATGGGTGAGGACATTCTTAATCTAATTTTTCCTGTGACATCATTCAAGTCGAGCAGTAACTGACAAAACTTGCTGTGTACAGTGCATATGTGTCTCTCTGTCTAGCTGACATTCTATGTACAGTCTGGTATGAAATTGTCACAGGCACCTTGGGTTAACCATTTATCAATTAGCAGCTAAGTACTTCCTTTGCAGCCATCTATTACCGTATGAAAAATCAGCAGTAGTAAGCTAAAAGTTAAATCTTTTCACCTTCTGAGAAGAATCTTGTGAGAAAAAGTGATCAGCTATGCACTTGTTTGGTGGTGGTGGGGAGGGGAATCATGTAACATGCTTTTTCCATGCAATAAACACAAAAATGCCAATGGCAAAGCACTGATAAACAAATAAGAAAAAAATTTAAAATATCCGAACACCGATGTCTGGAGAACGCAGTATTAATGCCTTCAAAAAGAACAAATGACTGAGCGCTTTCGCCTTTCAACAACTAAGGCTTCATCAGAGTCATTTTACACTTAAAAAATGCAGTAATATATACAAATTAAAAATCTTGTAGACCAATCACTATAAGCTTTAAAGCTCAAATATAAGCTATCATTAAACAAAGCCTCATTCTAATTTGCATACAAAGTAGAAGACAACCACATAACTTCATAGACCTACAACATTTACTATAATATATAAAATGTATAAAATCCCACTTGAACATCATAATCCCTATTATTTTTTTTAAGACTATTTCAATCACATTAGCTGTTTGTTTTAAATCACATCAGCTCTTTATTTTAAAATCGGGAAGAGGGCAATATTATCATTTAAAGCTGGTGGAGATGTGGCATTTAATCTTAGTTGCTGTCTAACCTCCTCAGAGTTTGTCATTACCCCCTCTCATCAGAATAAACCTGATCAATTATGAAAATTTTAAATCTTTTAAAGTTGTTACAATGCATCCTTTGATGTTCAGCTGTTCTATCCTGGAGTCTACATATGGTCTTCCCCACATAGTACCCTAGGCATGCCATGCATGTTGCCAGGTACACTACCATTTTTGTATTGCTGTTGAATTTACTTGGACATGCAAGGGTTTGCTTACAGCCACTCACTGTCACAGAGGGTCCATTGTTGATGAACGTACAGTACTTACACGTTCCAGATTTGTACATGAGAGATTGATATAGCGCCTCCTGTTGTCACCTTCAGTAATATTTTTATCTCGGCTATATACAACCCTAGGTTCCTCACCCAGGACTGATTTAGTATCCTTGTCCATACAAATTTGCCAAGATTTGTTCACATTCTCAACTAAAAATATGTCAAATGGTTATATGTAAGTACAAAAGAGTCATAATTTGTATGGATAAGGATATTAAATCAGTCCTGGGTGAGAAACCTAGGGTTGTATATAACCGAGGTAAAAATATTATTGAAGGTGACAACAGGAGCCGAGTGACCTATCAATCTCTCATGTACAAATGTGGAAGGCACAAGTACTGTAAGTTCATCAGCGATGGACCCTATGTGACAATGAGTGGTTATAAGCAGACCCTAGCATGTCCAGGTAAATGTAACTGCAATACAAAAATGGTGGTGTACCTGGCAACATGCACGACATGCCTGGGGTACTATGTGGGGAAGGCCATATGTAGACTCTGGGATAGAATAGCTGAACATCAAAGGAAAATAAGAAAGAAAAACCTACATAATGCTTTAGCCATGCATAGTATGCTTTGTAACAACTTTAAAAGATTTATATTTTTTGTAATTGATCGGGTTTATTCTGATGGAGGGGTAATGACAAACTTTGAAGTAGAGGCTAAGGAGGTTAGATAGCAACTAAGATTAAATGCCACGTCACCAGCAGCTTTAAATGACAATATTGCCCTCTTCCCGATTTTGAAACAAAGAGCTAATGTGATTTAAAACAAAGAGTTAATGTTATTTAAAAAGTTTTTTAAAAAAAATAATAGAGATTATGATGTTCAAGTGGGGTTTTATAAATGTTTTATATTATATTAAATGTTGTAGGTCTATGAAGTTATGTGGTTGTCTTCTGTTTGGTATGTAAATTAGAATGAGGCTTTGTTTAATGATAGGTTATAGTTGAGTTTTAAAGCTGATTAGTGATTGGTCTGCAAGATTTTTAATTTGTATATATTAGTGCATTTTTAAGTGTAAAATTACTCTGATGAAGCCTTAGTTGTTGAAAGGCGAAAGCGCTCAGTTATTTGTTCTTTCTGAACGCATTAAAACTGTTTTCTCCAGACATCGGTGTTCGGATATTTTTATTTTTTGTATGCTTCTTCCATGCGTTCATGTTGTGGTGTGCCATTTGTTTTGTAGATGTCCCTTCCATTTCACTGATGCAGTATTCTTTACAATAGGGATTCCCGGCAAAGGGTGGCCCAACATCTGGCCAGTGTACCAAAGCCTTTAGGTTGCTTTAAGGTACTCGTTATATTACATATATGTTCCCTGCATGTAGCATAGGGCATAATGTGATGTCCAGAAATACCATCCTCAGAACTTCTTTGCCGCCAGTCTGAACACCATTCACTTGATTCATTGCTGGTTTACCAAGCTGTTTCAGATAAGTGCCCCATTTGGGGTTTCTACTCTTATCTTTTTCTTTTTGACTGCTTGTGAGGTTTCATGTCATCCAGAAAGGGTCAGTGCCAGTGCGAGAGACAGATTCTCCTTAAAGACCATCACAAGCAGTGCTTGTTTTGTCTTGGTGCTTCCTTGACCATATGTCCTGTTCAATTTGTCAGGCTTTTGTCCCAAAGACACTCTGTAGTCAACTCTTTTCTTTGACCCTGTATTTAATGAACAAACATCTTAAGCTTTTAGCAAAAGACAATATGTAGGGAACTTCCTGCTCTGAGGGTCAGCTGTCTGTGAAGAAGGCAGCCATGAAGTGTAGGTCCAATTCTTCTTCTGTACTGCCTCTACCAGATGTCTCTCATGAGGTTAGTGAAAGCCCGGAGAATAGACTGACTCCTCTTTTGGATTCTTCTGCAATGGCTGCCTCAGAGGCCAGCATGGATCCCACTTCATGCACATCTCTGGAGGCTTTTCAGATGTCTATTACGGATGTTCTGTGGTGGCTGCGGCTGATTATTACTGAAGGGCCTAGGGATGTTCCTCAAATTTTGGTTAGAGAGGAAGCTCCAACTCGGATTGTGTAATGTCATCCGACATCTGAACTTTCTAAGTTTTACAGGGCAGAAGTCCCTTTCAAAAAGGAAACAAAACATGTTTCTCCTACTGCTAAGGACCCTCACTCAGAGTGAGTGGCAGAATTTCACTCGTGGTTTGTTTAATGCCCTTATGGCTTTGAAGCCTCCTCAGTGAGAGTCTGTTCCTGCTCCACTTTGATCTTCTACTCCTCTGAAAAGGCCTAGGGAACAGGACTCATATGAGGAAGAGGTGGATTCAGATGAGGAATCCCTTGTTTATTCATCCCAGATTCCTTCTCCTTTAGATTATGGTTCTGAGGAGGAGGAATCAGCTAGTCCACTTGAGGAGATTTTCTTCGGAGACTCAATTAACAGGATGATGGAATTTTTTTAAATGGGATTTTGCCAAGGTTTCTGAGGTGCAGAAAGAGGTACTGCAAATGGAGTCTCCCAGATCTTCTGTTGTCCCTCCTCTGGCTGCTTTATTGGATGCCTTTTCTACTGTGTCTTAGGTGCCAGACTCCCAGCCCCCTGCTCCCAAAATATCTGACAGGTTTTATGGGGTGCCTAAGGATTGCAAATTCCTGTATAGATGTCCTTCAGCTGACCCCGTGTGGTGTCTGTGGCATCCAACAAGTCATCTCAGTTGCTGCCTTGTACAAAGTCTCTTCTTTCAGATAGACAGCAGAACTATGGAAAGGCTAGGTAAGAAGATTTATACCTCTGCTATCTGGGCTTTCAATTATTAGACCCATATGTCCTGATACATTTTGGCTTCTCTTTCTCAGGCCTGTCAGGTAATGTATGACCTTCCTGACTATGAGGGGAATACTTCTGCTCTCTCCTTATTGGGGACCTCTTCTCAGGTGACTTGCCATTCTATTAAGTGTAGTTATGATGCAGCAGATGCTTCTTGTTGGTATTCCTGGCTTTGGTTTCAACCTTTGCCTGATGATATTAAGCCTGAGTTGATGGATGCTTCACTGGATAATAAACACTTATCTGGTGCAGCTGCTGTGGATTTGTTTGTCTCTAGAAGGTAACAGCAAGGCTTTGCAGGAATATAAACATGTTTTTTTTTTCTCCTGTGCCTAAGTTTCAAAGAAATCCTAATATGCCGGCCTTTGTACAGAGTTAGTCTCTCCCTCCTCCCAAGGGTAAGAAGGTTGGGGGTAAAAGAGCTCCTTCTGCTAAAGCTACCCAGACTCCTGAAACCCAGAAGCCTCCTTTCCCTGACAAATCAGGTGCTTTCTGACTATCCTGTTCTTCTCAGCCACATTCCTCTTTCTCTCTTTCTTTCCCTTCTAGTTTGGTTAAAGATTACTGCGGATTGCTGGGTCCTTTCCATTATCCACCTAGGTTATTACATGGTCTGGAAATCTCTTCCCCTTTCAGGGGCATTCCTCAGCCCCCTCTGGAACAGTTGGATTTCTTTCCAGGGGGTGCTTTAGGGAATTATTCAGGAGGTTATGGTTTAATAAAAGGGAAAGGGGATTGACTAGAATGTTTTTGGTTCCAAGGAAAGAGGGGAGTGGAGACCCATTTTAGACCTCTGTCATTTAATCAGCTTTCTGAAGGTCCTTTCCTTTTGGGTGTTGCCCCTTCAAACTTTGTTCACTCTGCTGTTTCCTTAGGCCTTTCTAGTGTCTCTTTACGTCAAAGATGCTTATTTTCACATCCCTGTTCATCCCCTTTTCAGGAAGTATTTACATTTCTCTGTTGCTTCTTGGCATTTTCAGTTCTCTGCTTTGCCCTTTGGCCTTTGTACTGCCCCAAGGATAGTTAATAAATGCTTTGCTCCTGTGATTGCTTTTTGCAGGCTAAAGCTGATACAAGTCTTTCCTTACTTAGACGATGTCCTGCTTGAGGCATCCTCTCCAGAGATTCTGTTGCAGCTTCTTCACTTTGCAGTTTCTCTTTTTTCAAAGCCTGGGGTTCACTATAAATTTCCAAAAGTTTTTTCTGACTCCTTCACAGCATCATGTATTTCTTGGGTGCAGGATCTAGACTATTCCAACACTGGCATCTCTGCCTCCTCCCAAGGTCTTGAACTGTCATTGCTTTCTTTCAATCCCTTCTTCCTCTGGCTTTTCATGGCAAGGGAGTTTCTGAGAACTCTAGGTTTTATAGCTTCCACCATTCCTATGCTCCCTTTTGCCAAACTCCACGTGAGAAAACTTCACTGGTTTCTAATGTCAGTTTGGCTTCAGCATTCTTATCCCCTGGATGACTTAGTTCAAGTCGACTGCGACCTTAACTTTGACCACCATGTGTCTACTGTAGTAAGGAAGGCTTTCTACCTAGCACACTTGATTAGTAAAGACATTTCGTTGAGAGCAAAGGAGGTTGTAATCCCCTCTATACTCAGCACTAATCAGGCCAGTAATTGAGTTTAATGCCCATTTCAGCATGTACCATACAAAACACCTACAGCAACTGGAGATGCATCATAGATTTCTAGCAAAGAAGATCAAGGGACTTGAGCTTGTGCCTTACACAGAACATCTAAAGTCTCCGTATCATATAGACTAGACTTAAGGGAGACGTATGCCTGGCTTACAGAGCACACTCAAACCCTAAACCTAATGAAGTTGCTGCACATCCATAAGTCAAACTGGACTTGAGCTTACCCAGCTCAGGGACCTAAATATGGCCTGCGACTTAAATAGGACATGCTGAAGGGACAGATTTGATTACTAGTGACTGCAGCATCTTTAGAATAGGCTGCTAATTCATGTGAAACAGAGCCACCTCTATGACGCTGTTCAAAAGGAACCTGGACAAGTGGATGGGGCACCATAAATTCTTACCAAGGATAGTGCCCCCAACCCTCCTGGACATTGGCAGTCATTAATAAATGCAATCCTGGGTATTGACTAGCGCATCTACGGTATTACATTGGAATGAAACTGCTAGGCTTGAAAAGACCTCTGGGTCGATAGCCTAGAAAACTCCTATGATCCTCTTCTTCCATGCCTCTTCCTGGAATTTCAGTGGTGCATTCAGGAGTTGACAGTCAGTCCAGGGCTTCCTTTTCAACCCCCTCTTCCCTCTCAGGAGCTGTCCACAGATGCTTCAGACGTGGGATGGAGAGCATCCTTTGGCTGTCTAAAGGTGCAGGGTCCTTAGTCGCCTCAACAAAGTAAAGACCACATCAGTGTAAATGAGATGAGGGCTCTTCAGCTGACTCTTCAAGCTTTTCATCTTCTCTTCACCCCAGGGCCTGTCAAGGTGTTTACAGACAGTACCACAATGATGTGGTATGCCAACAAGCAAGGGGGAAGAGATCTTGCCTCCTTTGCCGGTTGTCTGTTTAGTGCAGGAACCATTTGACTCTTCAGGCAGTTTATATTACCTCAGATCAGAACACTGTGGCAGACTGTCTGAGCAGGTCCATAACACAATCCCTTGAGTGGATGCTTCACAAGGATGTGTTCTGGGCATTGTCCACCAGTGGGGTGGTACTAAAGTACATCTATTTTCCTCCCCTCTGAAAAGACAGCTTCCTCTGTTTTGTGCCAGAGACCCAGGTCCTTTGGTCGGGAAGGTGAATGCCCTCTCTTTTTCTTGGAAGGGGATGCTTTTATGCCTTTCCTCCCCTTCCCCTTATTCCAAAGGTCATGTTCAAAATACAACAGGATGGTCCCAAAATCTTGCTGGTGATTCTCCCTTTTGGCAGAGACAACATTGCTTCCCTCTTCTTCATTTAGCCAAGGGCAATCATCAAAAGTTACCTCACAGGCTGGACCTACTCACACAAGGCAAGGGAACACTCATCCATCCTCACCTGTCCACTCTTTAACTGACACTGTGGGTGATATGATTTTGATTCCATGCAGACACCTTTTTTTTCTGAGGATGTGTTAGGGTCCTGCAGGAGGCCAGAAGCCCACATCAAGGAAATCCTACTTATCCAAATGGAAGTAATTTTCTATCTGGTGTCTTTATCATAACATAACCTGGACTCACTTTCTGTGGATGTTCCTTTGGTTCTGTCTTATCTGTTAGAATTGCTCAGTGCTGGGTTGGCTAATTCTTCTGTTAAGGCCCACTTATAAGCTATCTCTGCTTGTCTGCCTTTATCACCTAGATTTGAAGCTGTTCAGTTTCTTAAAGGCGCCCTTCATATTAGACCTCCCCGGAAGCCTGGCCCTCCTCTCTAGGATCTCCTGCGCTCCTTTTGCACCTGCTGCTTTAGCTTCCTTACACCATTACTGTTGGAAGAATGTACTTGTGTTGTCTTTACATCTGCCAGATGGGTGTCTGAGCTTCAAACCCTTATGGCTTGTCCTCCTTTTTTAGTTTTCCATAAGGACAGTGTGTCCTTTGTACTAATCCTTCCTTTATACCCAAGGTGGTGAATGAGTTCTCTCTTAATCAATCTAGTCATTTGCACACCTTTTTTTCCCCGTTATCTGCAATCTGCTAGTGAGAAGGTACTTCACACCTTGGCTGTGCATAGACAACTCAGATTTTATTTGGATAAGACTAAGACTTTTCATAAATCTGATCATCTGTTTGTTTCCTTTCATCCTAGATCGTCAAGTTTGGCTGTTTCCAAGCAAACTATTTCTTATTGTATTTCAAAAGCCATTTTTTTTTTGTTATGCCTTCCATGGCAAAAGCCTTTCTTCTTTTTCTTCTGTTAAGAGTCATTGTACTAGGGATGTGGCTTCTTCTGGTGCATTGTTCAAGGGTTTGGATACTAACGCTATACTTGAGGCAGCTACCTGGTCTTCTGTGCATGCATTTACAAGCACTATAAGTTGGATGTGATTTCTATTTTTCAGAGCTAGAGCTGGCTTTGCTAGGGACATTTTCATGGGTTCCTGGAGAGCTCTGCTGGTCCATCCTCCTCCCATTCTTCCTGCTGAGCTTTTGCACTCTCCCTAGTGTAAAGAATACTGCAACATTGAAATGGAAGAATATAGTACAGTTGTGTAAGATCTTACCATAATGGTATATGTCCTTCTCTTTTTACTGTTTCAGTATTTATTCACTCCCTCCCTCCTTCCTTCCCATGGTTCTTTTCTCTTCTGGATGTACTTTTTATCTCTTTTTTTTTCCTTGGACTGACATTCCTACTGGAGCTCTCAGTTCTGAAGGTGGTACATCCGGATGTCATCTGTATGTCCTACACTATATGGGGGGAGCATGTGTGTGATGTACGGCGTAACCTAAAGGCTTTCGTATACTGGCTGGACATTGGGCTGCCATTGGCAGGGGATTCATATTGTAAAGAATACTACAACAGTGAAGAGAAAGGACATCTACCATTATGGTATGATCTTACACAACTGTACTTTCTTACTTCACTCAGGTTTCACTACCCAGTGCTCTTTTCTGTCTCTGCTGTTTTCTTATCTTGTCATAGTAATACCAGTGGATCACAGTGAAGAAAAAGAAGTTCTTTGTTGATGACCTTTTTTTTTTCCTTTTTTGTTTTATAGAAGTGAACTTTATGTCAGCCTTCTGCCTAAGAAGACAGACTATAAGTACCTTTGATTCCTGCATGATGAGGTACTTGTTCATGGTTGGTGGCATTGGCCCTACAAATGCCTGCATTAAAATTCTAGAAAGATGTATGCAACATTAGTATCCAGATGTAAGAGGATGCTTCTTTTTCAGGTTGCCGTTTTTTGTCAAATGTTCCTACGGTCAAAATGTGTGAACTTATCTTTTCCATATCCCGATTAGGGGTCACCACAGTGGAACTGCGGTCCACTAATGATTGGCAGTCGATTTTTATGGTGCCAAGTTGCCAGCCCGACGGCCAACCTTCAGCGAAGGCACGCCATTCACGCATGTCTTTCAAAGGAGGCCACTCTACCACGGGGAGGACATGCAGACTCCACACAGAAGGCACTCCAGCCGAGAATCGAACAGGAGAATCTCTTGCTGTGAGGCAACAATGCTACCGCTGTACCACCGCGGCTTTTAACTTCATAGTTCCGTTAATATGTGAAAATGACTATAACACTGCATTAGCATTATTTGTTAACTTATAAATGTAATGCTAAGTATTGTACCAATAGGGTTCCAAAACAGCTGACCCCAGAATGCCATTGGTGGGTGTCGTCATAATATAAGCATCCTTCTCAAAATTGTGCTCCTGGACACCAAGGAAGCACACAGCAAATTCTAAACACTGTTTGAGGTAGTTGCAGTGACTGTGTGGTAGCTGTTAAGGTGAAGAAAAACATATTTTTTCAGTACAAATTAAGTGATGCAGTATAATCAACTGATGGTAAGTGAGGCTGGTGAATATGCAGGGTTAGAGAAACTGTGATGCACACAGTATTGGCCACGAACTTGCATCTTTCATTTGATACCTGCTTTCAGTTGGTTAGCTAGTGGAAATATATTTTTTCAAATCTCAGAGGCAAAATTTATTAAATTGTGTGAGACATGAGCTTCAAAATGGCATTTTGTGAGAGTCTGTAGCACACACTTCATGCTTTGTTTTCAAACACCACCCTTACAAGAGTTCTGCAATGACATTTTGTTGTCCTGTTAAAGTACTCTGCATCACCTGTGCTGTCTGTAATGAAGTTTACATCATTGTACATGTGCAGTCACACAGCTGCCAGCCTAATGCTTGCATTAATGGCCCATCAGTCATTTATTCTGTACTACAGCATTCCCTGTGCCACCTGTAGAAGGTGCCACTTAACGACAAATGTATAGCCATCTTCCTATTATGTAACATTGAAGCTGCCCTGATGTCACTGGGGTAGGGTCATCAGCCTGTTAGGAGAGAGGAATGAGCAACCAGGGGCTGAATTACCTTTACAGGGTCTCCCCAGAGATTAACATGTGGGAAACTAGGAAAAAATGGAGCTTTTGTATTGCTCAATGCATGCAAGATTGCACATGTTGTCTGATGGAGGGGCATGTATATACCTTTACCAGCAGGGTTAGGGTCTGTAATTAAGTCGCAAAATACTAAAAGCCTTTCCAACAGTTTGGCAGTCTTTGGCACACATCGCTCAACTTTTGGCTTCATGATCAGTGAAGATTGAATAAAACAAAAAATAATAAATAAATAATTGTCAAGCCACCTGCATTCATGGTATACAATACTTCACACTTGCACTACATGCAAGTTGTAACCACACCACTGTAATTCAGATACGGCAGTCTTTTTGTAGAGGATAACTGTCACATACAGTACAAATGATTCATGACTGTATGAGCTGAATGTGTCATTTCATTGCTGCAGTAAGTATAAATCATTACCCCTTTAATCCTTCCTTCATTCCGTATTGCCCACTGAATCCATTAGAATCCATTATTTTTTTATCGGTTGTAGGAATTTAAGGGAGTTTGTGTCCTGTTAGTCAGAAGGCAAAAACCAGTATTAAAAATATATATAAAAAATGTAAATAAATAAAATATAAAAATCAGGCAGGGTGCACATGTGTGCCCACAGTACGTCTTGGGAATGTGGGTGAAAACCAGAGCAAAACCTCACATGGAAACAGGGAGTATGTACAGATTCTATAAAGGCAGAAGATACCTCATCTAAGAACTGAGTAGAAGAACCAGTTACTGAATCACTGCCTTGCTTTGTGGCATAGAGGGTTAAAGCCCCAGCTAGGAGCCAGACCAGTTAAGTTTGAATAGTGGTGTGGGTGATGGAGTAGCCAACCAATGTGATATGGCAGTCATTGGCATGCAGCAGTTTGCCCATCCTAAGGACAGTGTGGTTCCCAGTAAGCTTGTTACCACCATGGAATCGGAGGCTTACACAACACCAGTGGCTGCAGACTGGGGGTCATACATTTGTTTGATCCCAAGCTGATAATGATAGCCCTTATGGGCTTCCTTGTGGGAGCAAGGAAAAATAAGGGGAGGGCATAGAATGCTCTTGTGGTGGTGAATGTGCTTACAATGGCCACCAGGAGCAGGTTTATGGCCATAAAGAAAGGCCTCTACCACCTGCCTTCATCATTATGCAGGTTATTGAATGGGGGGGGGGGGGTTGTTATGCAGTTCCTAATCTGGGGAAATAAGTACAGCCTTCATAGGGTCCTGGTCTGAGAATAAGCCAGACTCTGACTGCAGACTTGTGGGCAGCCTTCATGACAACAGGCAAATAGAAGAGGAGCAGGCAAAAGCACAAACTACCCTCATGGCTGTCTGCATGATGACCCCTTTGGATGACTGCTGTCTCTGTACTGGGAATACCTAGTTACAGGGAAATGATTGGGCTGAAGTCTGATTAGACTCAGTAGCCATGGGGGCAAAATGCAGCCAGAAAGAAATGGACTAATGTTGTGAGGCTGCAATGCCAGTTGCTGTACCACTTTGCTGCCATTACACTGCTAAATTACAACTTAAACTTCATCCATTATGCTTCCATTGTTGGCCTCTACCAATTCATTGAAGGGCACTTTTTAAAAGATCTTGCCTCCAAGAAACCATTGGGTTCAGTTGAATTACTGTTGCTATTACTTCTAATAACCTGTTGAATAAAAGTAATAGAAAAATGGAAGGTTGGAATTTTAGTCAAGTATGCAGTCTCTGTATTGGTCACTGATTCAACCAATGGCACAAGCCATGAATACTAGCAAAATGTCACCACACTTGATCATTGATTAGTGCTGTGTCAACGCTGCTGTGCACCAAATGTGGACACGCATGTCATTTGTTCTGCTCACATTCACTTTTATCAGCTACCTTTTTCATTTTTGGTACACCAGATAGCTGCTATGTATAGTGGCACACTAGATACCCAATATGTATAACTCAACTGTACACTAAATAACTGGCATGCTTATTGTATTTGCAATCTACAGTCATGTTACAACCTTTCATACTGAGCACTCGACCACTATGACCTTTTTTGTGGTGCCTTTTACAGACTTTTAAGAACAGCAGTAAGTGGCATAATGTGATGTTTTGTCACAATAAGCACATATTCATATTTGTGTGTACCTTGACTAGATAGCATCTTTTTTTTCATTCTGCAGTATTCTTGATAACATCCATGGGCATTACAATTTTAAGGCTTCTTCTAAGATTAAGTACTCTAAGTTTGAAATAAAGTTCTGTTCAATCAACATCAGTCAGCCAGTGTTCTACAGCAGTATTTGAAAAATCCACACCAGAGGCGCCGGAAGCTGTTGAAGGCTTGGGGGGAGGGGACGTGAGAGGGGGAGTTAGTGATCTAAAAAGGGCAATTTTTAAAACTGTTTACTACCAGAACATAGGTTCACTTGGAGGGCATTTTAAGCTTACCCAATTTCCCCTTTGGTGCTTGAATTAACATTTCCTGATTGGTCTTATCTATCCCATTTCTGATAATTGTATATTAGCTCTAGTGAGAACAACTGTGATGATACCATAGATAATTTAAGGGGACCCATGTAAGGAATACAGCATTTAGGAATTGCCTCTATCCATTAGTGGCACGAGGAGAAATCCTGCAGTACATTTTCTATTACCCATCCTTAGATCCAAGTTGCATTTGAATATGGGCAGGGATGAGCTTTGTTTAACTTGAGTGGTAGTCTGTTCTAGAACAGTGGTAGCCTCTGTGATGTATATCCGTCTCTCCACAACATTTACTTTAGATACCTGGGCTGAGTATTTCTGATGCCATTTGACTTGCTGATCAGTAGGTCCATCAGTATTAGGTCGGTGGATGCCTTGTATGCTAGACACAGGTCACTTCTAAGCACTCTATAGGATACTGAGCATAGTGATAAATCTTTGAGGTGGTCCACGCAAGACCTATTGTTTAAGACTTGTATCCTTTTAGTAAGGTGTATCTGTGGGTATTCCAGTTGTTGCATGGCTCTGGACAGATGCATGCCAAAGTGGGCATAATACAAAATGATTGACTTAATAAGAGCTTTGTAAAAGGGGACAATAACTCTAGATCTAGTCACAATCAATTTGTTTATAAACTGTGCAATATAGAAAGACTTTATAAATGTGGGCACATTGGTCAAAAGTTAGGTCACTGTACACACACGTTCCCAAATGCCAAACAACTGGGTCAGTTCTCAGGAGGTATTGTCAATTTGGCAGTTCCCTGGTGTAGATGACTTCCCAAAGGATTTGATGTATTTTTTGGCATTTAGTTTCAATTCATAATTCTGGCACCAGTTATTCTTTGGGACAAACCTTCCTGCATGATGGTCAAGTCATTTGGGAATTCAATAACTGCTCCTAGACTTAGCTGGCCAAAGCCATTTGGTATTTCTTCTTACTTCTGAGATGTATATGCTAAACAGAAAAAGTCCCGGCACCAAACCCTGGGGGGACTCCATTGGTGTCTGGTCTCTTTGTAAAGGTAGCTTGAGATCCACAATCCACAGAACTGCACTAACATGTTCAACAATATGACTGTTATTAATTATTAAAATAACAATGAAAACCATAAACTATCAGAGGTTGGAATGAAACAGTGTCAGTTCTAAAAAAACAATAATAAACACCATCTTTCCTTAAAACGAAAGTGCTTATTATTTTTTACAACTGACACTTTGTTGTTTCATTCCAACTTCTGATCATTGCATAGTAAATAGTGCAAAATACCAGTGCTGGGTCATGGTTAAATGGGGCCCTAGGCAAGGTAATAGATTGGGCCCCCCAGACCATCCCCTCTTGCAGCAACCTCCTAACGCTCCAGCAGTAGACACTCCCAGGGTTCCATTACTTGGCCATTTGTCCTCAGTTACCATGAATACTGTTCAAACCTGTCAGCGTGCATACAGTTTTATTTACTTCTAGAAGGATTACAGATATTGAAATAAAATAGCACAAACACTGATAGCCATTTGCTAAACAAACAATACAGTCTCGCAATGAAAACAGACTTACTATGAGCAGTAAACTTCTCTACCCTTGAAATTCACATTCCTTGAAACAGCATGAAAACCCACATTCATTTTGCATCTGGCCAGTGGAGGACTAAGCTTACCTCTGAGCTGTTTTCAAACCACAGGCTACTTGCACAGTTTTAGAGCCATGCGTACATGTATGCATTCTTTGATTCACCTTCCTAATTCTATTAAATTATATTTCTTGTATGAAACCACACACTTGTTAGAGCATGTTTTACATGTATTGTTTTGAACATTTTTCCAGTAAGTAGTGAAACAAAATTTGTGAACCAATAATGACAAAACTGCCCAATTCAGAAAATTTCCATCAGAAAAGTCTACTCAAACGTCTGTCATTAAAATCCACCAATATCAGTAAATATGCACAATCTCTGCTGAAGTAAAAGTCATCTAAATAATTCCACATTAAAGGGATCTGTAACTAATGAAGAGGTTGCTGCTAGCAACCAACTTTATATTTCATTGTTTCATCTACAAATAAAGTGCCTGTTTTCCTTGAAGGAATTGCCTATGTTACATTAAAAAAATGATAAGCTTAGTAATGTTGCAATAGGGAATGGATGGCAAACTGATAACAGGTTCATAGTTGCTAGCTTACTCCTCCAAAGGAGGACATTCACAGGACTGCAGCATCCACTCCTTTTAAAGTACAACACAGTACATTATCAGCAATCCATCTGCATACTGTGGGAATAGAACCCACAGCCTTCAGCATCAAAAGCAAGTATAGTACCTGATGCTGTCCGTGTTTCACTGTTCCAGTCATCACATTTAGGTTATCTGACTGCAGGTAGCCCTCAGCCAGCCTGAATACCAGAGTCTTAGATTCCTGCGTCGGATGCTGTCTCTTCTTCCATGACGTCAGGTCATCAGGGGTATAAAACATGCAGCCGACGCCATTACATCAGTCTTTCTTGCATTGCGGTGCCCGAAGCAGAAGCAGTTTGCAAGTTCCGGTCGGCCGACTCCTGAAATTTTTGTTTTCGAGTTTCAGAACTGAAGTCTTCAAAAAAGCTAAGTACCCCATTGGGGATCCTTTTTCTTGCGCTAACTGATGTCATTAAAAGTTAACAATTGTCTTACCTGTGGAAAACAAATACCTCATAAAGATTTTCATTCGTACTGCATTCCTTGCTTAGGCCCAGACCACAATGTCCCTCTCTGTCAGTTTTATGCCTTGTTCAACCCCCAAACTATTCGTCATTGGGCTATTTTTGCAGCAAATTATTTTGGTACTTGATATCCGTACTCCAAAATGGCTTTGTTAAGCCATCCGACTACCGATCTTCCGAAAAAATGCAAGGATAAAGACAGAGACAGTCCACATAGGACCAAAACTGCTGACTTTGCTTCCATTAAGCTAGTCGCCAGTCCACCGGTACTCAGGTGCTTTTGCAACCCCTGATACCCGCTACTTCAGATTCACAGGCCTCTACTAAGACCCATTCGGAGTCTGGTATGCCGCGTGATGCTTCTTTGACTATGGAACCTGTGGATGTCTCTACCTTGGATGAGTCCAGAGCCGCTGTGCAGGCAGCGGCTTCTGAGGGTGTATTCAGGCCTGTAGACTTGCATTTTAAACTGATGCCATCTTCTTCATCCAGGCCTAAAACTTGCACTACGCCTAGAAAACTGACGTCCAAACCACATGCTTAGGCCCATATGACTAAAAAACAAATGCTTAGAATGGCTGAAGACCTTATTACCTTAATTAGGGGAAGCCAGCCTTCCCCCTCTAAGAGACCTAGAACTGATTTTCTTTCTGATTCTTCTGATCAGGAATCTGATATCTCTGTTTCTTCTGATTACCAGGATTTGCCTTTATCTACCTATGAGGATTCTGATGCAGAGGATTCCATTCCCTCTGCTTCCCCTCCAGAAGATATTTCTTTTGGTGAAACCTTGCACACTCTTGGGGAGCATTTCTGCTGGGAAAGCCAGATTACTCTGGCTCCAAAAAGAGGCTTCAGGAATTCTTACTCCTTCCTCAACACATGCCTTTAGCTATCCCTCCTGTTCTGGACATTGTAGATTATGCTTTTTTGGAATCTAGCCTTTCCCCAGACACTTTACCTCCAGCTCCCAGAATACCTGACAGGTATTAGAGTGCCTGACTCTCACAAGTTCCTCTTCAAGAATCCTACTGCGGATCCAGAGACCATTTCTCAAGGACCAAAAGGCATTAAAGGCTACTGCTGCCAAAAAGTCCTACTCCTTCTGATAGAGATTCTAGAACCTTGGACAGATGGGGTAAGAAGGTGTACACGTCTGCTTCTTTGGCCATTAGGGCTTTAAATTGACAGTTTCATATGTTAAAGTACCAGCAGCATATCATGGGACTACTTAAACAGAAAATTATGTTCATTCCGGACTGTGCTGAACACAGAGTGTTACAGGATTTAATGCATTTTGCAGAACAAGTTGATAAACATACTTTGCAATGTGGTTTTGACTCTTTAGATGCATTTTGCAGGGCTGCTGTTACTGGGTCTGTACTTAAAAGGCATGTTTGACTTAAGGAGCAAAAATTGCCAGATCATGTTAAAGCTAAATTACTGGATGCTCCCTTAAACCAAGACTGCCTGTTTGGCAACAAAGCAGAAGTCGTCCTCAAAAAGATGGAGGAAAAAGCTAAATCTATGCAAACTGTTAGAGATTTTCTACAAATACAGCCTCCCAGATTTAGTAGGCATTGGCCTTCAAAGAATTGGTCCTTTCCAGTCTCTTCCAGGCCTTCTCAGTCAAAACCCAGGAACAGCAGACCACCTAGGTTACAGTCTCAGGCTATGCACAGGCCTAAGCAGTGGGGGGCTCCTACTTCCAAAGCAGGGAGTAGTAAGCCACCTCTCTACGGAAAAATGGTACAATGACTTAACCTTAACCCTTCCAAGCCCTGCTCAACTGCTTGCCCCTTTAGGAGGAAAACTTGCCCTGCATGCAAAAAACTGGGAACTCATTACCCAGGACAAATGGGTTTTGAATATAGTTTCCCAAGGGTACAGATTCCACTTCCACATCCTACCAACCCCAAGCGGTTGGCCAGACCTACCCCAAAATCAGTGGGCGGTGACCCAAAAGCAGGTTCTCTCTCTTCTAAGTATCAGGACTATTCAGTATGTCCCAGCAGAACAAAGGGGACAAGGTTTTTATTCAAGACTTTTCCTGGTACCCAGAAAAGACAGCTCCTTGCGTCCTATCCTGGACCTCTCTATTCTAAACACCTTTCTGGTAATCCCAAAATTCAAAATGTTAGCACTTCAACAGCTGCTTCCAATGCTAGGCAAAGATGCCTGGTTGGCAACCTTAGACTTAAAGGAAGCTTACCTGCACATTCCAATAAGGGAATCTTGCAAGAAATACCCACGCTTCAGGGCAGGCTCCATCAGTTCTCTGCACTTCCCTTTGGCTTATCTACTGCGTCCAGGGTATTCACAAAGTGTCTAGCACTAGCCATTGCATTTTGCAGGCAGAGAAATATTCAAATATACCCATACTTGGACGATTGTCTGATTCAGGCAGAAAGCCAGGACTTGTATTAAAACATCTGGAATTCGTAAAGAAACTTCTAACCTCACTGGGGTACACCATAAACGAAAATAAATCTCACCTAGTACCCTGCCAACAGATTGTATTCCTGGGAGAAAGCTTGAACACAACTTCCCAGATGGCTTTCCTCACTCCAGAGAAACAAGTTTATTTGATAACCTACTTCAAACTACTGGCCACAAAGACCCAGCTATCTGCAAGGAAAAGTCTGCAAGCCCTGGGGTTCATGGCCTCTTGCATTCTACTAATTCCATATGCAAGACTGCATATGAAGAAACTGCAGTGGTATCTAAAGCGCCTATGGTGTCAACGTTCTCAGGACCTGGAATCAACGATTCCTATCATTCCTTGTATAAAGACAGAGTTCCTTTGGTGGGCAGAGGCCTGCTTCCACATCAAGGGGCTCCTTTTCACTCTACCCCCTGCTGGCCAAACCCTAACAGACGCATCAGACTATGCATGGGGGGCTCACTTGGCAGGGCAGTGCATTCAGGGCAAATGGAACCCGAGACAGATGCACCTGTATGCCAACCAAAAAAAAAGGTTAGCTGTACAGAATTCCCTGACAGCCTTCAAAGACCACATTCTTCCTGGACAATTATTGGTAAAGACCGACAACACCACAGTTATGTGGTACATAAACAAGCAGGGGGGATCTCACTCATACCATCTCTGCAGACTAGCCATGGCTCTGTGGAACACAGCCTTGAGCTACCAAGTGCACCTACAAGCTCATTTCCTGCCAGGCAAGCTAAATTCACTGGCAGATGACCTAAGCAGAAATCTCATGGACCCACACGAATGGAAATTGGAACCAAAAGTATTCAACTTCTTGAATAAATGGAGGACTCCAGAGATAGACCTGTTTGTCTCCCCTCAGAACTACCAATTGGACAAATTCTGCACAGTCAAGCTTGGAAGGTGGATGCCCTGTCCTTTACCTGGGAAAGCCTTTCGGTTTATGCCTTTTCTCCTCTGCCTCTCCTCTCGAAGGTTCTACTAAAGATCAAACAGGACAAGCCAAGGACAATACTGATTGCACCAGACTGGCCACGCCAGCACTAGTACCCCCTCTTGAGCAATATGACATTGCTGGAACCATGGCACCTGCCTCAGACCCCTTCCCTGCTGTCCCAGCAGGCTGGCCAGATTCTGCACCCTGAGCTTCAAACCCTGAACCTTGCAGCCTGGCTGATTCCTTGAGCTCTCCAATAGCATCCCTCAGTAAGCAGGTGCTAGATGTCATTCTGGAGGCAAGGAGGCCTAGTACTAGAAAATCCTATGCTGAAAAGTGGAAAAGATACTGTTCCTGGAGCCAGACTCGGGGGATGGGCACAACAGTGCCCACCTTACCTCATATTCTTCAGTACTTAACAGAAATGCTCCACAAGGGCCGATCCTTCTCATCAATTAAAATTTATGCCTCTGCCATTTCAGCACATTATAATACTGAGCCACCCCTCTTCTCTCACCCCCTGCTAAAGCAATTACTTAGAGGGGCCAAACATTTAAGACCCCCCCAAGAGAGCCCCTACTCCAGCCTGGGGCCTTAACTTTGTATAGGAAAAACTCACTCTCCCTCCATTTGAGCCAGCTGCAACTGCAGAGTTGAAATTCCTTTCTTAGAAAACAGCCTTCCTTCTAGCCATCACTTCAGCAAGAAGAGTGTCTGAATTACAGGCCCTCATGGCAGTGGAACCTTTCATTATCTTCGATGCAGACATGGTTTCCCTCAGGACCATTCCTTCCTTTATGCCCAAGGTGGTGTCTAGTGTGGCCTTAAATCAGTCCATTCATTTGCCTACCTTTCTCCCCAAATCCACAAAACAAAGGAGAATGAGTACTGCACTCTTTGGACGTGCACAGACCACTTAGATTTTGTTTGGACAGGAATAAGCCTCTAAGAAAATGTTAACAGCTGCTGGTTGGCTTTGCTGCAGGGGCAGAGGGGAAGGCCATTTCAAAGCAAACCATTTCTAAATGGATAGCCCATTGCATTCATTTCTGCTACAAGCACCATGGAAAAACCTACCCCACAGGGGATAAGATCACATTCCATCAGGACTGCATCTATGGTTCCGGCACCCTTGATCCAAACATCTTTTATATTCTTGTGTGTTGCCCTGACATCTGTATTGTGTTGCTTAGTTTGGCCTTATTTTTTTATTTCTGCTCCAGCCCACAGCTGGATCATGGTCAAGTGGGGCCTGAGGCAGGCCCCCTCCCCCTGCCATTCCAGTGTCCCACTTCTTCCCAATTACCATAAATAATGTTCAGACCTGTCAGTGTACATACTATTTTCTTGTTTACGTCTACAAAGATTAGAGATATTTAAAACTTTTATTTCAAATTTTGTAACACAAACAATGATAGCCATTTGCTAAACAAAACAATACAGGCTCACAAAGAGGGCAGACTTAGCATGAATGGTAAGCTTCTCTTCCCTTACCTTGAAACTCTCATTCATTGACATGGCATTGAAACCTGCATTTAAAGAAAATGCACTTGGCCAGTGATTGATTAAGTTTACCTTTGGGCTGTTTGCAAACCATAGGCCCTTGCACACATTTTTGGACCATGCATTCATGCAGATGTTCTTTTATGTACCATCCTAATTGTATTAAGTTATATTCCTTGTATAATATAACACCACTTGTTAAAGTGTGTTTTAAATTTGTTGGTTTGAACATTGTTCCAGTAAGCAATGAAACAAAACATTATGAACCAATAAGGGCAAAACTACTCATTACAGAACATTTCAACCACAAAAGGCCACTTAAACGTCAGTCATTACAATCCACCAATATTAGTCGATATACACAATCTATGCAGAAGTAAAAGTCATCTGAGTAATTCCACATTAAACATATCTGTAACTAATGAAGAGGTTGCTGCTGGCAAACATCTTTACATTTGGTGTTTCATGTACAAATTCAGTGCTTGCTTCCCATGTTATTTTTAAAACAAAATATTGGTAAGCTGATAATGTTGCAGTAGGGAATAGCTTTCAAACTTGCAACAGGTTCATAGTTAATAGGCATGTCATCCAAAGGAGGAGACACTCAGAAGTGCAGCACCCCCATCCCCCTTGAAGGGGGCACTCCAATATTAGCACTCCATGTACATAGTGTGGGAGTAGAACCCATAGCCTTCTGCACCACAGGAAAGTATGCTACCTGTTGTGCTGCTAACACTGCTTTTAAAATTTATAGCACAAGCACTGATGATGGCCATTTGCTAAACAAAACAGTTAAACAAAGCATGAGCAACAGTAAACTTCTCTTGCCTTGAAACTCAACATTCTTTGAAAATGCAGAGAAGCTTAAAATTATTTTTAAGTGAACGGAAACTTAACATTCTTTAAAAAGGGACTAAAACTCAACACTCCTTGCCAATGACAGTTTGGCGGTTAGTGTAGAGGAGCTCTAGGGTCCTGTATTGAAGGTACAGAGTTTGAGCCTGAATGAGTTAAGCAGCCTGCCATTCCTAACTGGAGCATTTTATAAACTTACACACATGCTTCAGACATAGTTATATTTTGATGCCAAAAAGTGGCATATTGCTCTCACTGCTGCCTGCTTTTGCATTGGAAGTTGCCTTAATCCTCCTGTGAGAGTAAAAGGAGGCAGCTGATGTTGTATTCTTTTCATCCCCTATACAGCTTACCAGTTTGGGGGTTAGAGACAGAAGTACTAATCCCTGCTGATGAGCTGGTGGATACAGTGACGTTTTCTGCAATAGCCAGCAAAATTGGGACAAACTTCTTAAACATGCATAAGAGTTTCTCCTTTTGAACATGGTTTGGATAGGATCTCTTTATACTGCTGCCCAGGGGAGTTGCCACCTGTGCAGACCATTCCTTTGTGCTGACAAAAAGTGAAGCAACACTTTGGGAAAACTTGCTTTATTTATTCAGAGTACTATAGCGGTTTCTACTGAGAATTAAGCTTTTTTTAATATTTGCAGTTTTGAACATTCCTGTACAGGTTGCAGAACTAAATGACATGGTGTGTGTGTGATGGGGGGGGCAGCAAGTGGCAAATTGTCATACTAGAATGCGTACCAAACTGCTCCATAATTATAATGAAGTCTGTTTCCAGTAGCAGTAGTATGCTGCCTCTAGTAGCGTGCCCAACATTCCACCATATCAGCTGGAAGTAAATGGCACTTCTTAGAATATAATACTGTTGCAGACTGAGGGCGAGAGATTTGTTACAAAACATTAATTTTGGTTTGTATATGCTGTTAAATTGTGCAGGAAATTGCAACATTCAGGTTTTTGCTCATGTCTGGTAACATTGTGACAAACACCTATGCAGCATTGTATATCATTCTTGTAACACATCTGTCATAACACAGGTACGTACTTAGAATAGCCACACTCTGAATAGATTCATATAAAGAGAGGTACTGACATTTAAAATAACATGTGGCACAATCACTCCCAGGTGGCAGATTGCTGTGCTGGTGTATATAATTGATGTACTGATAAATACCTGCTATTTTTATCATGTGCTGCTTCATTTGCATGTACCTGTGTGTTTGTGAACCTGTTGTCATATAATGTTAGTAATAAGGGAACGCTTTGCACTTGCGGGTGGTAGTCAGCAAGTTCATGTAGTGTTGTAGATTTGCAAGTGCTTCTTATCTGTTTCATGGGCCATCAGAAAAGGGCGATAGCATCACACTTCCCTGTGTAACAAGTTTTGTTGACATCCTGTCAGCACAGGAGAATTAGCATTAGCATTTAAGGCTAATGTCTGCATATATTTAAGCTTCATAAAGTTAAAAATAAAGGAGAAACAACTGTAAAACTAGTACAATTAATCAAGTACTGTCTTCATATAAATACTGACAATAGCATTTAGCCAGATGGTTAGTAAAACATGCAAAATAGAGTAGGATTGTTTGGCAAAAATATGATACAGAAAACTGAAAGATGATGTGAAGCAGGAAAAATCAATGGGACTAATACTCATAAAGGCTTCAAGAACTGTATTTATACTCTGCTTCTTATAGATTACTTATAGGTGACCACTGCCTGACTTGTAAAACAATTTCTGATCTGGTTCTGGTTCAGAGACTTCATGTGGAACTAAATGCTGTGTTTGAGAACACCAGATTGTGAACTGAATGCTAAAAATAAATGTTATTACTGATGGGGAAAAAAATACATCACAGTTACATTCTACAGCATATTCCAAGATTATGAAATATGCTTCCTGTTACATTGTAAAGTCTGTCATTGACTTACTGTGCACGTAAAAACATGTTATTGTATATAAGGTACCTTTAGTTCTGAAGTCCGTAATTGTGGTTCTTGGAGCTGTGGAACAGATGTGGAGGATAGACTTAAGTCTGGGACTGAGGTATCTTAGAGTACTCCTCCTACTCAAATGTATTTTTTTTTTAACAAGAAACATATTGTTTAAAAAATAAACAAGATTGCAGTCATATAGTTATATAAATGAAAACAAACCGTATTGACAATTTTAGTTGCAAACATTGTACATCACAAAGCATATTGACATAATTGTAGTTGCAAACATTATACATCACTTATAAACTATCCAGTAATTGTCAGCCAAATATTACATAGCTCATTCAAATTCTGCCTTTTTTAAACCTCATTTCTGTTCTGCATATATTGTTCCTACAATTCCTATTTTTTCCCAATGTAATTTTCTCCTACCCTTTTCTAAAGATCCCAATTCCAGTTGTTTTCTCTCTGTTACTATGTTCACTACTTCTGGTAAGTTGGTTTAGACTTCGATTTCATTTTCTAGTAATTGCTTTTTTGACAGCCACCATAATTAGATTCGGCAAGGTCTTACTTACTATGTCTAGGCAATTCCAATTCTGTATCATAGCTCAAAAAAATAATTTCCTTAGTTACACCAATTTGCTCACCCAGTACCTCTGGCGGATCAGTCTGTAGGGAATCTTTAAAGCCTGCCAACTCTTTACACTTCCAGAAAATATGTTCCCAGTTGCTTCTTTCTTCCCCATCACATCTCCAACATTTGCTGTCTACCTGAGAAAAAAATTATTTTCTTTGGAATCTACTTGGGATATAAAATACATATGTAAATACTTCCAAGCAAAGATCCTAAATCTTCTAGACTTAGTTGCATGTTTGGAGACGTACATATATCCCACATTGTTTCTTTGTGAATTGCATATACATGCTCTCTTCCCAATGCTTTTTAACCTCTTCTAATTGATTTTTATAGTCATCATGGAATATTTTGTATGCTGTACTAATTATTCCTTTTTTTAACAGCAGCTTCTACCAAAAATTCTACCAGTGCTGGTCTTTCACTTAGGATCCCCCTATTTCTTTCTCTTTAACTTTCCTCTGATATTCTCCCTTGATAGGGAAGGCAATCTCTGTCCTGCAGTCCAAATAATTTCTTGGCCTCTTCCCATTTTATTACCTTTCCATCTCAAATTATTTGCTCCCAATACCTTGGTTCTTTTACCAGTTTTCTGCAGTAGGTTCCAGCCCCCTCTTGCCTATTGTCTGTATCCCTATCAGCAGAATCTCTTTTCTCCATTCCCGTGTTGGCTTAGTTCTTAGAATACTTTCTGCTACTTTTTGAATATGATGTTCATCTTGGTTATTGTTATTTTCTTTAAGGATCTCATTCAAAATGTCAGTATCACCTTGATGTTCATCTTGTTACCCTGCTGCAGTCATCACACTTGGGTTATCCTGCCGTCAGGCGGTCCTGCAGTCGGCCTGAGTTCCAAAGTCTTGGTCCGGCGTCAGTTGCTGTCGCTTCTTCCCTGACGTCAGAGCGCCAGGGGTATATAAGAGGCATCTGACGCCTTTTTCTTCAGTCTTTCTTGCCGCGCGGTGCCCGAAGCAGAAGCAGTTCGCAAGTGCAGGTCGGCCGACACCTGAGATTTTCGATTTGAATTTCTGTCCGAAGTCTTCAATGAAGCTAATTACCCCATTGGGGAACCTTTTCTTGCCTCAGTCCGATGTCAGAAGAAGTTAACAATTGCATTTCTTGTGGGAAGCAAATACCTCATAAGGACTTCCATTCCTATTGTATTCCTTGCCTAGGCCCAGACCAAGACGTCACAAGTTGTCATTTTTGTGCTTGGTTTAATAAACGAACTATCAAACGCTGTTTTGACTTCGCACGACATTACTTTGGTAGAAAATTTAATTATATCATGCCGTCGGAGTAGCCGACGACCGGCATGCATAAAAAAACGCAAGGGTAAGGACAGGCAGCCTAGGAACAAGCCATACTCTGAGGCCTCTGCTGGGCCTGTCGCCGGTTCTCCGGTTTTCAGTGAGGCGCCTACGCAGCCCCTGACGACCGCAGAACTGGAACCCCAGACAGCTGCGGATTCTCAAGCGGAGTCTACTAGGCCGACGCAGCCATCTTCATTAGGCCCTTCTGACACCGGAGCAGAAGTAGACCCTGGTGCAGTGGAAACACCTTCAGTTGCAGCAGGTGTCTTCAGACCGACTACACTCACCATTAAATCTTATGCTAAGCTTAAAACTCCTTTAAAACCAAAGAAGACTGTACATCAGTCTACAGTTCAAGGCCCCATGCCTAAGAAACAGATGATTAAGATGACTGAAGATTTGATTACCCTAATCAGGGGTTCCCATCCCCCTCCTAATAAAAGACCAAGACAAGAGGAGGATTATGCTTCCTCTGACCAGGTTTCAATTTCCTCAGATTCTTCTTAGGAACAGGATTACACTTTTACACCTTATGAAGACTCTGATGCTGAAGACTGTATTCCCTCAGCATCTCCCCCTGAAGACTACTCCTTTGGGGAAACTTTACATACCATGAGGGAACATTTCCACTGGGAAGGCCAGGACTACTCTGATTCTAAGAAAAGGCTCCAAGAGTTCCTTTTACCACCCCAGCAAAGACCTCTTGCTATCCCTCCAGTTTTGGATATTGTGGATGATGTTTACTTGGAGTCTAGTCTAAATCCAGACTCTCTACCTCCTGCTCCAGCCAAACCAGACAGATACTACAGAGTACCTGACTCACACAAATTCCTTTATAAAAGCCCTGTGGCTGACCCAGAAACAATTTCCCAGGGTCCTAAGGGAGCTAAAGCTTCTATGGCTAAAAATCCTGTGCCCTCTGAAAGGGATTCCAGAGCCCTAGATAGATGGGGAAAGAAAATATACACCTCAGCAACTCTGGCTATGAGAGCATTAAATTGTCAGTTTCACATGCTGAAATATCAGCAATTCCCAATGTCTCAATTAAAACAAAAAATGAGCACACATACTGAACAGTCTTAAATGCAGGATCTGTTGCATGCAACTGAACAGGTGGGCAAATATACTTTACAATGTGGATTTGATTCATTGGAAGCTTCCTGTAGAGCAGCTGTTACTGGCTCTGTCATACGTAGACATGCTTGGTTAAAAGAACAAACCCTTCCTGATCATGTTAAAGCAAAATTATTGGATGCACCTTTACAGCAGGATGTATTATTTGATGTCAAAGCAGAAAAGGTTTTAAAGAAAATGGAGGATAAGGCAAAGTCTATGCAGATGGTCAAGGATTATTTGCAGGTACAACCCCCTCGTTGCAGCAGAAATTGGCCAACGAAAAACTGGTCCTTTCCAGCTTCTGACAGATCACAGAGAGGCAAATACAGATGCCCAAGGGGCAGAGGTCAGTCACAAGGCCCTTACAAACCTCGCCAATGGGGTACTGCTACCCAGAAAGGAGGAGAAGACAGGCCCCAGGCTAGCAGAAGACAAACACAATGACTCAATCCTCAAACTACCAAGCAAATCTCTCCTGGCAGCTCCCTTGGGAGGAAAATTAGCATTTTTTGCAGACAACTGGCACATCATCACAAAAGACAAATGGGTTCTAGACATTGTCTCTCAAGGATACAGATTCCACTTTCATACCTTACCAAGGATAAAAGGAATGCCAAACCAGCCACCAAATCAATGGGCAGAGGCACAAAAACAAATTACACCTCTCAAGGACACGAGAGCCATTCAACAGGTACCTACACAGGAGCAAGGACAAGGATTTTACTCAAGACTCTTTCTAGTCCCAAGAAAGGACAAAGCATGGAGACCCATTCTGGATCTTTCAATTCTGAACACCTATCTGCAAGTTCCAAAATTCAAGATGCTAACACTACAGCAGCTTCTTCCCATGCTGGGCAAGAATGCCTGGCTAGTAACGTTGGACCTCAAGGAGGCATACCTGCATGTCCCTGTTAGACAAAATTGCAGAAGATACCTCCGCTTCATTGCAGGTTCAATGCATTATCAATTCTCTGCACTGCCCTTTGGCTTATCTACTGTGCCCAGGGTCTTCACAAAATGCCTGGCATCAGTAATTGCATACTGCAGACAAAGAGGAATTCAACTTTACCCATACCTGGACGACTGCCTTATTCAAGCAGAAAGCAAGGACATTCTTTTAAAGCATCTGGCATTTGTCAAACACCTTCTAAGTTGCCTAGGGTACACAGTAAATGAAAAGAAATCAAAATGAGTGCCCTCACAAAACATAATATTCCTGGGTGCCAGCTTGAATACAACGGCCCAGATGGCTTATCTCACGCCAGACAAGAAACAACAGCTGACTCAATATTTCAAAATAATGGCAACAAAGACCCAACTCCTTGCAAGAAAAATTCTGCAGGCCTTGGGATTCATGGCATCTTGCATACTACTAATACCATTTGCAAAACTGCATATGAGGAAATTACAATGGTACCTGAAACGCATATGGACTCAGCACAGCCACAGCTTGGAAATAATGATACCACTCATTCCCTGCCTTCAACAGGAGTGTCTATGGTGGGCACAGGCATGTCATCTCAACAAGGGTCAGCCTATCACCTTACCCACAGCCAGGCAAACTATGACAACAGATGCATCGGACTATGCCTGGGGAGCACACATGGCAGGACAGTGCATTCAGGGCAAATGGACTGCAGATCAGAGGCATCTGCATATCAATCAAAAAGAAATGCTAGCAGTACAGAATGCCCTAACAGCTTTCAAGAACCTCTTACACCCAGGACAACTAATAATAAAGACGGACAATACCACAGTAATGTGGTACATAAACAAGCAAGGGGACACACATTCCTACCCTCTATGCAGGCAAGCAATGACCTTGTGGAACACTGCACTGCCTTACCAGGTTCAATTACAAGCACAATTCCTGCCAGGAAAGAAAAACACATTGGCAGACAACCTAAGCAGAAACATCATGGATCCACACGAGTGGAAACTAGATCCACAAGTATTTGCAATGATAGCTCAAAAATGGGGACACCCAGACATATATCTGTTTGCAAGCCCCCAAAACTACCAACTTCAAAAATTTTGCACAAGGACATTCCATCCACAAGCTTCGAAAGTGGATGCCCTCTCATTCAATTGAAAAACATTAACAGTGTATGCCTTTCCTCCACTGCCTCTTTTAGCAAAGGTACTGCTGAAAGTCAGATTAGAGAGGCCACAAATGATACTCATTGCACCAGACTGGCCACGCCAGCATTGGCATCCAATTTTAAGGAACATGGCCCACGGCCCACCATGGATTTTACCACAAATTCCTCACCTGCTCACCCAGCGAGACAATCAGATTCTACACAGCCAGCTCAAGACTTTAAACCTGGCTGCATGGCAAATTACCTAAACAACCAGCGATCACCTCTATCCAAAGCAGTTATGGATGTCATTCTGGAGGCCCAGCATCAGGAAAACCTATTCAGACAAATGGAGAAGATTTTGAGCCTGGAACCAGGCTAAAGGCCAAAATCCCCTTGATCCAAACATTCCTCAGATTCTACATTATTTAACTGAGATGTTGCACAAAGGTCTTTCCTTTTCACCTATTAAGATCCACGCCTCAGCAATTTCAGCTCATTACAACACGGATCCTCCTTTATTCTCACATCCACTCCTAAGACAGTAACTCAGAGGGGCTAAAGAACATAAGACCGCCAAGGAGAGCACCAACACATACTTGGAATCTCAACTTTGTTCTGGAAAAGCTCACACTGCCGCCCTTTGAACCAGCTTTTTCAGCTGATTTAAAATTTCTTTCATGGAAAACTGTCCTGCTACTTGCAATAACCTCAGCTAGAAGAGTCTCAGAGCTACAGGCACTAATGGCAGTGGAGCCTTTCCTCATTTTTCATCAAGACAAGTCTCTCTACGAACTAACCCTTCCTTTATGCCAAAGGTGGTATCCAGTGTGGCCCTAAACCAAACCATTCATTTGCCCACCATTTTTCCCAAATCCCCAGAACAAAGGAGAAAGACTCCTGCACTCTTGGGACATTCACAGGCAATTACGTTACTACTTGGATAAAACTAAGGCTTTTTAGAAATTCTGACCAGCTCTTTGTAGCCTATGCTACAGGATCACAAGGAAAAGCCATCTCAAAACAGACCATTTCTAAATGGATAGGGCATTGCATACATTTCTGCTACACTCATCATGGGAAACCGGTACCTGCTAACATTAGGTCCCACTCACCAGGGCTACAGCTACATCAGCAGCCTTTCTCAGGGGAGTGCCAACCAAGGATATTCTGGAAGCTACAACTTGGAGTTCAGTGCACACCTTCACCAAACACAATCACTTACCTCTATATTCTAAGACTAGAGCTGGTTTGCCACTGCAGTTTTGCAGGGCCTACTAGCTCCTTCTAACCCTGTTTAATTCCACCTCCCATCCTTAGCTTTGGGATTCAACCCAAGTGTGATGACTGCAGCAGGGTAACAAGATGAATATAGTACAGTTTCGTACCTACCATAAATGTAGATGTTCAAGTGTTCACCCTGCTGCAGTCCAGGTTACCCTCCCTCCATCCCCTCTGAACTAGCTGAACTTATCTATACCACTCTATCCTATTCAATCTCTGTGGTGTATTTGCTTGTGCCTAAAGGTATTGTTTTATTTTTATCTATATATATATATATATATATATATATATATATATATTTTTTTTTTTTTGCCTACCTATTGGGGGCACCTGACATCTGGGGCAAGAAAAACTGAAGAAAATGGTGTTGGATGCCTCTTATATACCCCTGGCGCACTGACGTCAGGGAAGAAGTGACAGCAACCGACGCCGGACCAAGACTTTGGAACTCAGGCCGACTACGGGACCGCCTGATGGCAGGATAACCCAAGTGTGATGACTGCAGCAGGGTGAACACTCGAACATCTATATTTATGGTAGGTACAAAACTGTAATTTTCCTGAGTTCCCCCCTGTTTCATCATCATCCCTTTCCACTTTGAATTATATGTTTATGCTTGTGCTCCTATGTATAGGAGCCTTAACTGTGTAGCTAAACCCAAACTGCCTTTTTCAGTTGGAAAAATCAGCTTGTCCCACTTGACTCTTGCCATCTTCCCCTCCCAGATAAAGTCCTTCACTTCTTTATTAATTGGTATCCACAACCTCTCCTCTGGTTGATAAAATATGCCTGACCTATGTATAAACTAAAGAGATTAAAATGTTGTAGCTGCTTGTATCTTACTATCCATATTACAGAGCTTCCAGTCTCTCAGTTTTTGTTATCTTTTGTTTAGTGTCTTCCTATATATCCACACCAGAGTCCTTTGTAATCCATACCCCTAGGTTCTTCATGTTATCATGTCCCCATAAATGTGGATATTGCTGAACCAATTTGTGCGTAGGTAGATAAATTTACATTTATTGCCTTTGTTTTAGTGTCATTAATTTTGTATCCCAAACAGTTCTGAAACTGCCTCAGAATGTTCCACAACATTGAAATGTTATTTTCTGGTTTTAAGTATAAAATAATATCCTCTGCAAATACAGCTAGCTTTTCTTGACAACCATACCAGTAATATCCTTGAATTTCTGAGTCTCTTATTTTCTTTGCCAGTGGTTCTAAATGTAGTGCAAATAACAAACCCCTGCTTCGTTCCACTCCTGACAGAAGGTATCAGAGAGAAACTATCCCACTTTAATTTTCACATCTGATCCCTCATATTTTCTCGTAATCAACCTTAGAATTTTATTGGGGAATGCAAATGCTTCCATTGTCCTGCTTATAAAGTCCCAGCTTACGCTGTCAAATGTTTTCGCTGCATTAAGACCCACCAACAACATTGGTGTTTTCTTACATTCATCTTTCCCTGGATCATTAATATTCTGTTAATGTCGAATGTTTGCATTCCCTAGACAAAACCACATTGATCCATGTCTGTCAATTTTGGCATCACCTTTGCCATTCTTTTTAGCCATTATAGACATAAACACTTGGATTTAGTCATGGTTTAGGATGGAAATGGGATGTTTGAAGCTGGATCTGATGGGTCTTTACCCTCTTTAGATATTATAGCCACCACCGCCAGGATGTTTGTGCTTCTCTTAAAATACTGTTAAAGAAAACCTTCCAGATATTTATCATTTCTTTTCCCTCATACACTGCAGACTTGCACAGGAATACCATCTATTCCTGGTGACTTGCTGTTGATTGGTTATACATTACCATTTTTGTCATCTCCTGCTATCCTATTAGTAATTTAGCCTCATCTACCACTGACCTTGGCATAGTTAATTATTCCATAAACATTTCCATTTGTACATGTTCTTTATCTCCATATTTCTCTGCTTTATACAGGCTTTCATAAATTTTCTGAAATATTCCTAGTACCTCTACAGGAGCTCTTGTTATATTCCTTGTTACATGTTCCCTAAACTTGGTGAGCCCTTTCTACTTTCTGTTGCCTGAGTCATTGCAGTAAAAGCTTTTGTGCTTTGCATTTAAGCAACTTTTTTGATAATGCCAATCTTTCTAAATGCATGCATATTATTGAGGTAATCCTTTATTTCCTGCTTAGCCTTCTGCAATTGGTCCTCCTCTTGTTCTTTAAGATTCCCCCTATTTAGCAATACTTCAACATTTGTCAGTCCCTCTAAATAATTCTTGTTGGTTCTTAACAATCTCTCTCTCTCTTTTATTTTTACCCCAGTTTTAAACTCCACTTTAATTTTAACCTACTCCCTAGCTATATTTTCAGAAGAAATTTTTCCCCTCTAATAACTCCCAAGTAATTTCCACGACCCATTCCTTAAATTGCTTTCTTTTCAACAGATAGGTGGTAAAGCACCAGTGTCTCATTTTTTATTTTATTACCCTGCATTTTTATTTTAGTCATTATTGGTGCATGGTCTGAAATAATATTGGATGTGTACCAAAACTTTTGATTAAATGCACATGTTCCTGTGAAATTTAAGTTCTGCCTAGCCTAGCTTAGTTTTTTGTATCTTGGGGAATATGTAAATTCAGTTTCAGCTCCTGCTATGCATTCACATCATCCATGCCAAATATTTTCATAAATGTCTTCAAAAAATCTACCCTCTTTTGCTGTATTTTTCCTTTTTGGCCCCTCAGACACATCTTCCCTCCTGCAAATCAAATTTCAACCACCTGCAAGTAATATTCCCTGCTGAAAACTGATCATTTATCCCAGAATTTTCTCAAGCTTCTTAACAATAGTTTTAGGTAGAATACAAATACATACCAGTGTAATTCTTCTCCCTTGCCAGTAGCCCCTTAGTACTACATATCTACCATTATTATTTTTTATTCTCTTCTATCACTATCAGAGCTTTTCTATGTATCTAGTTTATGCTTTTGTGTTACCTGCACACACTAATGTCTAGCAGGTTGACTTTTTATACATTTGTTTCTTGTTATATCCATTTGAGCCTTTGCCGCATATTACAAAGCTTTTTGTTGTATTGAAAGCCCTCAAAACACACACACACCCAATGTAACCTAAAAATATTAACACACAAAACTATGTGCATCTTCAAATGTTGGTGTTTTATCCTCCTAATAGGAACAATTGTCCTAAATGACAGCCGCCCTCACAGACTTTGGTTGACAAAAAAAGGAAGGTTATCCATGCTATGACACGTAGTACAGTCTGTGCTTCTACTAAATGCTGTCTGGTTTTCTTATCTTTATTGCTCTCCCAAAATGATAAAGCACTTGAATGCTTTCAGAAAATTCTCCTAGCCATTGAAAGAAAACCTTTAAAAGAAAGAAGAATTTTGTTTATATTTCTCTCTAGCAGATCATCCCCATGGAAGCATGATAACCAGATACAGAGTTGTTTCTACAAGTATTTATTAATTTGCTAGAGGAGAACGTTACGTTCAGTGTTCTTTGTTTTCTCGTAAAACTTGTTACTAGATAAATATTTTAGCCTTAATCCAGTCATTTGCCTATGGAAGAATGAGAAAAAGTGCATCTTTTTTTTTCTTTTATCATACTCTTTTTACAATGCAGTGCCTACATTTCTTAAAACTTAACAAGGAGAAAGAGAAAAGAAGGGGGAAAATGGGGAAGATGTTTACTTTAGAATCCCCATTATACTTTAAAATAAAGTAAAAAGTCCAATATTTTCAGATTTGTTTTTGTCATGTCATGTTTCATAAATATTATGAATGCTTTATAATCCCACATTTATTTGTCAATTTCTGAGTTGCTGGTTTTATTCCTGTTTATCTCTATCTCCATCTCCTAAATCCAGCCTCTGCTTCCTTTCTAGTGTACTCTCAGTCCATCTAGTATTTTCTGTCTCTAAATCTTTTTCCATTGAAATAGTGGAAGAGGTTTCACTGACATATTCTTTCTGTGGATGTTATTACAAGAAGAACAAAAAGGAAAATCTCAATCTGTTTCACAGCTCACTTTTTGTTGGACAAGAGTTCGTATTTCCTCCTTGGCATGTTCTGCATCAAAAAAGGATTTTGTTCCTCCAGGAAAAAGAAATTCAGAAGGTAAGCTGGATGCAGCAGTTTGAATCTCATGCCTTTTTCTTGTCATTCCCTGATCAGTGGAATAAATGTACTGTTCTTCTACCTAGTGTGCAATGAGTGTTGTCTCCCACTTTTAGTGCTTTGTCCTTCTACCACAGTTTTGTCAGAATCAATTCCTTGTGCTGGGAGGATTGCATCTTTAGTATTAGAGGTCTAGGTTGCTTTCTCATGGCCAGGTCTGGAGCATACACACAATGTGCCCTTTCAGTTAACAACTGCTATAGAATACCAGTCCATTTGCTTATTTGTGCTTTCTTAAAATTAATAGTCTGTTTCTTCCAATTTCCCTGGTACAGCAGAAAATCTCAGATTTTCCTTGTGTGCTCTATCCTCTAATTCTGTTATTTTTTTGAAACATCTCTTCTTGAGCAGTCACGTATTCAGCCAGCCTTTTCTTCATATCAACCTCCATTTCTTGCAGGTTTGTCACCTCGTCTGAATATCTTTTTAATGCTTCCATTTTTCTCCAGCCTTTTGTTGTTTAACTTGATATACTCCATCAATGTTTCATTTATTTGAGTCAGCTCTGAGTCTATTTGAATTATTTTTCCTCCAGGTTACTGGAAGTCATGTCTTGCACCAGTGCTGAAGCTTGCACTGCTTTTTGCTGAACGTCTGTAGAATTTTTCCCAGTCAGTGTTTTTTCTTGACCTTTTGTGCTTGATTTTCTTTCAGGTTCTCTGAATTTCTTTTTTGCTGGCATCCAGGCAGTGCACTTACTAGCCAGTTAATGAAATTTACCCCATTAAATAAGTTCACTGGCTCTCTCTTCTGAGTTTCTGTTTTCACGCTAAGAGAGCTGAAATTAAGCAGTTACTCAATGTGCAGCCATCTTGGAAGTCCCCCTTCCTACTCGAAGGTATTGCTAGCATAAGCAACGGGATATGGGGAGACACAGCCCTTCCATGTTAGGGTGACAGAGGGTGCAGGTAGGGAAGCATTGATGTTCGTGTTTCACTGTTGCAGTAATGACAATGTGGATTATTGTTGTTGTGGTAGCCCTTAGTTGGCCCAAATACCAGAAATTTAAAGCTCTCCTCCTGGGCTGGTGGATGCCCTGCACCTAACTTCAGAACATCTGAGTATAAGGGTCATCAGACAGTGCCATCTTACAACTTTTTTTTTTTCTGTCTGTTGACTACGTTGGTTGGTCCAAACCAGACTTATTTGAAAAGCTAAGTGCCCCGTTGGAGAACCTTTTACTATATTTTTTGTCTTCTTCTTTTAAATTAGTGCTGCAGCTAATACTTGACTTGATTGTGGAAAATTGATTCCACATCAGTACTACCATACCCGTTGTTTTGCTTAGCCATGCAGGCCGATAACTTATCCAGCAAACTTTGTATGAACTAATGTTAGAGTTTCTCAATAATCACAGCATGGGGGATAGTGTGAAAGGGGATGGCAAAGTCCAGATAAGCAATGTGGACTGTATAATCCTTATCCAGGGCCTCAGTAACTCTTTCAAATAACTCCACCAGGTTGAGTAGATATGATCTGCCTTTTACAAAGTAGTATGTGTACAGGTTTCTAAGGTCAGCTATGCCATTGCTTTCAACTGTAATGCATTCCATAGCTTGCAAGTAATACTAGTGAGACCAATAGGCCTGTAATTTTGAAGGTACTAGAGAGACCACCTTTATGTAAATGCGCTACACCACACCTTGGGGACATAACCAGTGGAGATACTCAGGTTGAAGAGTTGATGGTGGGGTTTTTTTTGGTGAGACTCTACACTTCTCAATAGACAGCTAAGGATATCGCCAGAACACAGGTTCAGGCAGTTAATCATGAAATGACTAAGTCATGAACTCTGAGCCATCTGTATTAAAATATTGACATTAATACTTAAAGAAGTGACGGGCATTTAAGTGAAAATAAATGAAGTGGGATACTTTGATGATACTATCAATACATTTAAAATATGAAAAAAAAGATGGCAGACTTCGGAATGAATACATGAGAATATTTGGAATGGAAGATATGAATTTAATAGAAAGAGCCAGACATACTTTACATAATATTCTCCAAGGTACAATAAATGGACAGATTATATTTGACAGGAGTATGGATATTTAATTGAAGGCTTTGAAATGCATCCAGTAACTATTTCAGATCATGCGCCAATAAAGACTAATATAAAGGTACAGGGTAATCAAGTAAAAATAAGACATTGGCACTTTCATACTTACTCAAAAGAGAAGAATTTAAGGAATGGATAGTGGAAACAGTTCAAGAGTTTTAGGGAGGATGCAGATTTCATCAGAACAGATATCCATGGAGTGTGATAAAATGAAAGTAGAATTTAATAATATGGTAGAGGTGAGAGAGAAAGAGATATGGGAAAGAAGTTATAGGAATTACTTAGATGAATTATCAAAAATTAAAGTATTGCAGAAGAAGAGGAGCAATTTCCGAATGCTAAAGAGAAAGTGCTAGAGGAAAATAAGGGAGTATTTGGATAATATGCATGATTAAAGAAAGGATAACCCCTCAGAGGGCAAAATAGCATGATGACATAGGCAACAGAAAATAGAAAAGGATGTTGTCAAACTTGGGAAGCCTATGACTAAAAATACAAGCAGAGACCCTATAGAGGTATTAAAGATAATTTACAAGTTTTGTGAAAATCTGTATAAAGCAGAGCAATGGGTATACCAGGAAAATGCACAAACAAAAATATTTACAGAAGTCTTAAATATGCTAAGGTTAGAGAAAGATGAGACCCGAGAATTAATAGCTAAAATGGGAAGAGATGAAATAAAAATAATGCTGCATAGGTTCATAGGAGGTTATTAGGCTGTTGGCCCTAGGGCCTTTATAAGCCTAGCCATGTTATACCTTTGTTCCCTTATTGACCAAGTTGCATGGTCAATATTTGCAGTGTGAGTCTATGATCAACACCTTTATCCAGGAGGGACATAGGTGACACCCCTGGGGTAAATTTATAGTCTCTCATTCAGTTATCTAAGTTATGCTTAAAGAGGGTCATTCAGAAGCTCTATTTTATGTGACTTAGGAGTTTCTTCTAAAGGAGTGGCAATCTCTGGGAGACGTATCTGTCTCTCCAGCATGTCCTGTTACTGTCACAGGTTAGGTTAAGATCCCTAGAGCAAGTGAATCTTGTCCCATTTGACTTGCAGATGTGCAGCATTTCCATGAGGGCAGGGTCCGAGACTGCTCTGTAGTCCAGGCACAAGTCGCCTGTCAGCAGGCTGTGAGATGCAGAGTACAGTGACAGGGCCTTCAGTCTGTCCAAGTAAGTCATCTGTTGAAGGCCCTGAATTTTCTTGGTGAGAGACCTCTGAGGTCTCTCCAGCTGCTGCAGTTGTCTGGAGAGGTACATACAAAAGGAAGCGTTGTACTCTATTAGTGGTCTGATAAGGGATGAGTACAGGGGAGTTATAACATCCTTAGATCTGGATGCAATTCCCTTACTTACGAGATGTGCAACATAGAAGGGCTTCCTTACCACTTTGGACACATGGTTATTGAAGTTAAGTTGCTATCAACCTGTGTTCCCAAATTTCTCACTGCAGGGTTTGAGCTAATAAGGGGTACTGTGAATATTTTAATTTGCAGGGACTTCCCCTTTGCCAATAGGGATGACAAATAGCCTTATTTGCAGATGATATTTTTTTACATGATAAATTCATAGAAAGATGTTTTAGAGTTGTAGAACATTCTGAGATAGTTTCACATTTTTTCAATATATAAAATGAAGATAAATGAAAGACTGTACTGCTAAACTATGTTCACACATGAATAGCGTCAACAATATTCAAATGTATGGGAACATAAGATGAAATATCTATGAGTATAGATTAAAAAGCTTTATGTTATGCCAGCTAAGTATATTTAGGAAGAGACTAAACAAAGGATAATACAGAAATTGAGAAGCTGGGAGCTCTTGACAATGGATATGGACAGTAAGGTACAGCAGTAAAAATGTCTAGTTCTTTTAATACTTTGTATGGATCAGGCATACTTTCATCAGCCAGAGGGGGCGCTGTGGACCATAATTAATAAAGATTTGAAGTAATTTATTTGGGAGAGAAAGGGCAAGATTTAAGTGGGATAAATTACTTTCCCCATTGAATAAGACAGTTTAGGATTACCGCAGTGGTGCAGCGGTTAGCATTGCCGCCTCACAGCAAGAGGTTTTCTGATTCGATCCATGGCTGGGTTGCCTTCTATGTGGAGTCTGCATGTCCTCCCTGTGGTCGCATGGGTTTCCTCTCACATCCCAAAGACATGCTGTAGGTGGACTGGACACACTAAAAAAAGAAAAAAAAAATTGGCCCTAGGCATGAGTGTGTGCATGTGTGCGCTTTCTGTGGAAGGTTGGGCACCGGGCTGGCAACTTGACACCGTAAAACTCTACTGCCAATCATGAGCAGACGGGTGATCTGCTGTGGCGACCCCTAACCGGGAAAAATCCGAAAGAAGGATTACCAGATTTGAAAGCATACTTTAGAGCTATATATTTAAGGGTCAAGTACTTAACACAAGCAGAAAATTGCAAGTTAAAGTGGAAAAAATGGGGTGGAGATCATGAAATAAAGAGAAACCAGGATTGTGAATGCAGTCCATTAACGAAATCAGTAATACAGAGTACTATATTTACGTAGTAGCAAAAAGTATTTTGAGAACTAAACCAACACTGGAATGGAGAACAGAGGTTTTACCAATATCAGTGACTGAAAGTAGGGCTATAGAAAACCAGCAAAAAGCAACTGGAATTTATTGAAGAAAATTAGCAAATAAGGGAGGGAAAAGTCACTGAGTGGGATGAGGCCAAGCAGAACTTTTAACTGTGAGTTGGATAGTGCATTCCCTACCCAGAATTGATAAGAATATAGGCAACAAAAAAAGGACCAGGGGAGTGTTAAGTAAAAGATCAGCTCTGGTTGAGTTTAGATGTAGAACAGAGGCTATGATTAAAAAGAGATAATTAGCATAATAACTAAGAATCAACCTGAACTTGGAAAAGTATATGTATAAAGGAACAGCGAGAAAATGTTTGCATGGCTCTTGTGTATGCAACTAAATGTAGGTTTTAAGTTTTGCATGGGGGTGTTTGCATAGGTTTCTTTATATCCCAGAGAATTTTTCCACAGGTGGATGGCAAACATTGGAGGAGTGATTGAAAAGAAAGGGGTACTTAGAAACATGCTTCTTTGGACACGGGAAGAGTTAGCAGATCCTCACTGGGTACTTTGTCAGAAACCCTACTCCACTCTCACCTCTACTCCCTCTGGGAGTGTTCCTGTACCCATACTACCGGATTCCTGATACCTATTCTATTCTACTCTAATCTCTGCCACTGCTTCAATTCATCTCTCTAAAATTCCTTTGCCTAAATACATGTAGTGTATTAAATGAACATAAATTTATTGATTTTGCTAATATCGTATAAGTGATTGACTCAGCTCATATATTTCAGGATATGTAAAATCTTGCCTTGCTGTATATTGAATGTTAAACTGTTGTTCTCATATGCTGTACTAATACATTGTATATTGTCTTTCTGTTGGGAGCTTTTCTCCTCGGGCCTCCATTGAAAAAGGGCTACCTTGGCCCAATGGACTTTCCTGGTTAACAAACTGAAATAAATAAATAATTGTTTCTAGGAAATTATTCTGTGAGGTGGGATAAAGGAATTGAATTTTCTATAAATAGTAAGGTCATACTAAATTTAATGCTGTCAGCCACCAAAAAGCTATTAGAAAATGGAATCAAAATCTAAACCAACTGTAAATAAATTATTGAATTTTGTAAATTAAATAAAAAAAACTAGAGCTGGGATCTTCAGAAGAGTGAAGGAGAAAATTGCATAGAAATAAGTAGAATTAGTGGGAACAATACATACAGAACAATGCTCTGGAGGAGTGAAATTTCAGGGAAGGTAGGACTTGAGCAATCTGTGTAATGTTGAAGTGAATAATTGTTCAGAATGCAACAAAAAGAAAAATGTAATGATTTATCACTTTTAATAATTGTATGTCTATCAGTATCACTGTGAAAACTGTGAAGCTAATAAAGTTGTTTAAAAAAGGATATTGTCAGGGCCCATGTACGTAGTGTTTTTAATTTTGGAAAGTACCAAAGGGCTTGGCTAATTATTTAAACACCTTTATTAAATTATCACTTAAGACATAGTCAAACATACATTAACAGAAAATAAAAAAAACATAATTATTTAATTTACATACATTATACATCACTTATCTTTTTTTTCTTTAAACTGTCATTAGTCCAACTTTACATAATTTGCTCAGTTTCTGCCTTCCTTTAAACATCAGTCCTCCTCCTCCTGAACATTATTCTGCATTTGTTGTGCCCACAGTTTCTGCTGATTTCTATGTAATTTGCTCCTTCTCTTTTCTAAAGAGCCCTATTCCATTTCTTTTTATCTCTAACATTCCATACTTCAACTACAGTTTATTTAGACTTTTGAGGTTCATTTTCTAGTAATTGCTTTGGGTCTATATTAAATCAGGGAACACTTAAAAAAGTGAACGCTGATTTATCGACCCTCTTTAAGCGAAAGCAGAAATTCCCAAACACTCGGAACAGCGATTCTTTTCCCCCAGGGAAAAAAATTGCTGGGCCATTTTTGGGACTTTGCCATTTCCTCCACTGTGGTGCGATCTCGGAGTTGGTATATTTAAGTAGGGAGTGTGTGGGAGCCACAGCCCCTCACATCGGGGGGTGTGGGGGGTGAAGCCCCCACTTTATTTACTGTTTTGAAGTTTTATTTTTTTGTGGAACAGTGATTTTTTTCCCCCTGGGAAAAAAATCGCTGTTCTGAGTGTTTGGGATTTTAAGCTTTCGCTTAAAGAGGGTCGATAAGTCAGTGTTCGCTTTTTAAGTGTTCACTGATTTAACATAGACCCATTGCTTGTTATGACAGCCAACAGAATTAAACTTGAAAAGGCCTTACTATGTCTAGGCAGTTCAGATCCTGTGTCCCATCAGAAAAAAATTGTTTCCTTAGTTACAGCCATTTGTTCATTCATATTTCCGACAGATTACTCTGCAGGTAATTTTTAAAGTCTGACAACTCCTTACACTCCCAAAACATGTGTTAATCCTTTCCTCCCCATCACACCTCCAATCTTTGCTTTCTGCCTAGAGAAAAATTCTTTGAAGTCTGCTTGGTGTATCAAAACACCTGTGCAAATACTTCCAGTCAAAAATCTTAGATCATCTGGACTTTGCATACTTGTGAGCCGTACTCCCATTGTTTCCGAGTAAACTGCTTTTCCAGTCTCTCTTCCCAATCTTTTCTAAACTCCTGTGATTCTTATAGTTATTGTGCAATATTTCATATTTCCTACTTATCCCTTTTTAACAGCTTCTGTTCTAGATTCAAATAAAATCTCTAGCAGAGCAGGTCTTTCACTTCGGGTTCCCATATCCCTTTCTCTTTAGGTATGTTCAGATGTCAATCCCAAGTAGGAAAAGCAGTCTCTAGCTTGCAGTCCTGACATCTTATTGGCTTCATCCCACTCTAGTTTCCTTTACCTAGTTATTTGCTCCCAGTACCTTGGTTCCTTTGCCAGTTTTCTCCAGTAAATTCCAGGCCCCTTAGTTGCAGTCATCCCTACTAGCAAAATCTCATTTCTCCAATCTTATGTTGGAGTAGTGCTAAGAATACTTTCTTCTATTTGAATGTCATATTCTGTATAGTTGTCATTTTTAAATTTCTGCATCCAAAATCCCACTCTCTCCTTATTTCTTGTATGCCCCCCTGCTGCTTCTTCATCACTTTCCACACCGAATTATAACTTTGTGTTTTTTATATATATATATATATATATATATATATATATATATATATATATACATACATACACAATATATATAAATGTGTGTGTGTGTGTATATATATATGGGTCTATATTAAAAGACTGAATGTTCACAACCACGAATACGACAACCGTGACACGTAAACGCCAAGCAGCTGTGAAACACGTAAGCATCGAAATACGGAACACCGAACGGATTTCCTTGGCCAGTAGGGTGTTCATGGAGAAGAGGAAATATATCCTTTTCCCCACTGTAGTGTGATCTCAGAGTTGGTATATATAAGTAGGGGGGTGGGGGGCGCAGGGGGGGCTTGCTCCCCTGCAAAAGTGTGTTTATTGAGGTATGTTTAAGTAAGTTTTACTTACCTGTATGGCACTCTTGTTTTTAGAAATGTGTTTGGCATTCCGTATTTCAATGTTTACGTATTTCGCTTTTTCGGCTGTTCGGCGTTTGTGTCGCGGTTGTTGTATTCGCGGTTTTGAACATTCAGTCTTTTAATATAGACCCTGTGTATGTGTGTGTGTGTATATATATATATATATATATATATATATATATATATATATATATATATATAATGTGTGTGTGTATATCTATATCTATATATATATATATATATATATATATATATATATATATATATATATAAATATCTAAGCCTTAACTGTTTATCTCTAAAATATGGGACCATTTGAAATTTTGGGATCCACTAGAGTGAGTCACGAAATAGTGAAAGATTGAGTTTAGTAAGTTTGAGATGCCATTGATCAGAATATTCCCTTTTCTCCGAGCTGTATGCATCTCAGACTTGGTATGTATGAGTTCAGGGGGTGCAGGGAGGCTTGCCCCCCTAACATAAAGACATTTTAAAGAGAAGAGCGTTTTTTTGAGATTCACACTTTTCCTGTGTTTTCAGTCTCTTTTTTGTCTTGTTGGTACTTGTCATTTCAAATGCCATACCAACCTTTCAGTAGGGAGTCCTAAAATAACCTTTCAAATCAGGTAATCTTAAACTATCTAGCAATGGCCTTGGAGTCAGAGATGAAGGAACCACTGGAGATAGGTTCAGAACAGAATTGTGGGTTACCTTTAAGCTTCCTAATATAACTGAAGAAGGCCTTGTGGTTGTCTTCTGAATTAGCTGCAATCCTAAATTCATACTTGGCCTTACATTTCATAATGTAACTTGTTTATCAGTTTTAAATCCTTTGCTAATTGTAAAGTGAGCATATTTTAGTAATGGCCAGGTACTTTATCTTTTTTCTGCAGAGTTTTGTGATGTGGCATTTCCACCGTGTACATTTATTTCTAAACTTTACTCTAAACCAAAGAAAATAAGTCAACCCAATTTAACAAACAAAAAACTTTTGTGTATGCTAAAGATTTTTAATGTGTAAAAATTCATAATTTTCAACTTGAATCATACCATTTTCCAACAATTCTAGTAAAAGTGTATCAGTATCTGTTTTCATCTGTTAATACTTGTAATACTGCTGCAACATAAAGCAGTGACTGGGATTATGTGAGTGTAATTTTGGTTATAAAATGAAGGTTATTATTTGAACTATATTTCTGATGAAGTTAATTTCAGTAAAGGTGAATGAAGGCACTTGAGTATTAGGGGTTTAACTTGGTGATTGAACTCTACATCATTTTTTTTTTCCTTTCTTCTAAACTTGCCATTATGTTTACGGTGGATTGGTACAGATGCCTCAATGCATCTGTCCAAGATGGAGTAAAATTCAGAGCCATAGGCAGCAGCCTCAGTTACAAGGTTTTGTGGGGTGCTGTATTATCTGTGATTATTTGTAAGATCAGTAGATAATAAATAAATGGTTTAGGAATAATCTCTGAATGTAGAATATTTATTAGGGATTACAAAGCAAATTTTCATGGAGCAGATCATAACATGATTGTCAGATTTGACTAGAGGGGTAACAGACGGGGTGGGTCATGTGGGAGAAATATTTGTGAGGACAAGATCGAGAAGGTTAGCACCTCTGGGGGGCAGGAGACAATTTGGTCAAGTGCATTGGCATTTACAAAGTCTAGAAATGTATTTATTTATTTCATTTTGTTTTACATTTGTTAACCGGGTAGAGTCCGGCTGGGCAAGTAACCAGTTTTTAGTGGAGACCCTGGGAGGAAAGCTTCATAACAGTAGTACAAAAAGATTACAAAAATTTAAAAAAATTACAAACAATATACAGAATGTTTGACAGTGGCCAATAGTCACAATTTACAAAAAGGTGAATGTAGAACAGAAAACATTACATTTCCTAAGCCTTACTACAGACCGTAATATGAAACTCCTTAGATATACAACTAAAAAACATTGTGGTATTAACGTTTGGTAGAAGTAAGACAAGAAGATAGCAGAATAGGAAACATTTGATCCAAAGTATGAGAAATTTGCCAGGAGTATTACAGGAGTATAGCCATTGCTGAGTAAGCTATTCCTTTAGAAGTTTTTTGAAGCTATGACGATCTGTCTTTAAGATATTCTGGGGTAATAGGTTCCACTGTTTAGCTAGTTTGAAGGAGAAGAGAGTGTCACCAAAGCAATTATGGGACTTTGTTACCTTGAGTATAAATTTATCGGATGATCTAAGGGTCTTGGGGTTGGTATTTAGTTGCACTAGGCTGGAGAGTGCAGGGCAGTTTTCAGGTTTGTGGAGAATACAGTGCAATGGGCAGTAATGAGCTGATTGAGCAATAACAGACTGGGAAATTCAAGCCAGTGCAATTTTTGAAGAGGAAGGAAATTATGGTTCCTGTCAGGTATATTAGCAGCACATTTTGCTATTTTGTTATAGCAGGAATCAAGTAGATGTAAATCAGACTTGTGCAGGTTAGTGAAAAGTTGAGAACAGTAGAGAAGAGTAGATAGGAGGTGGGATCTGGCTGTGGCTATCTGGCATTTTAAGTAAAGTAAGGTTTGGTCCTGTGTAGTGCACCAAGTTTGATGTGAACTTTCTTAATTGTTAGTGATATGTTTATTGAATGTTAGGTTGTTGTCTATTGTGACACCCCATGTAGTTTTGTTTGGTTAACTGGTTTTATTATAGTGCCATTAGTGGGGTAGAAGGAGAGAGGATGTGGTTTTGCTTTGGATTTTCTGTTAGAGAAGATCATTAGTTTTGTTTTGTTTGGATTTAGGATGGGATGAAGTTCATTTAGGTAATTTTCAATATCTAGAAATGACTTTTGCAGTTTATCTTGGAGTTCTTGGGGTGTGGGAGCAGAGCAAATAAGAGTAGCGTCGTCAGCATATTGAATGATAGAAGCAGATTTAGTGGCAATGTTTAGACTATTTGTGAATATAATAAAAAGGAGAGGGCCAAGGATGGAACCCCAACAGAGACTGGTTGGAGTGTGGAGAGTTTATTATCCCATTTAGTTGCCTGATGTCGATTAGTAAGGTAGCCAAAGAGCCAGTTTAGAGCTGTAGTGTTGAGGTTGAAGGAGCCTAGAATGTTGAGTAGTAGTTGGTGGAGATACCGTATCAAAAGCTTTGGACATAACCAAGGAATATAGTAGAGACTAGTTGTCCATTGTTTTTGAGTAGGATGATGTCATTAGTGAACGTTATATGGGCTGTGGAGGTACTGTCTTTTGGACAGAAGCCATGCCGTGAGCTAGATAGGTTATTTGTAGTGAGGTGGTCTAGGAACTGCTTATGGATACAGTTCTGTAAGAATTTGGCTAGGGGTGAGAGAATGGCAATGGGCTGATAATTAGAGAGATCTTTAGATGGGCCTCCCTTGTGGGATATTTTCCATAGTATGAGAACATGTTGATGTGCAGGTAATTGAAGTGATCCACAAGAAGGGTATTTGGTTCAGCTGTTAGCTTTTATAACTTGTTAAGGTATTACGCTTGCTCTGAAGGGGTCATAGGTAGGGATCTATAATTGGCTGTAATGTGATAATCAGTCTTATTGAGTGCAACTAGGACTTCAAACTTGTTAAATGAGAAACAATATAGTTATGAATAAATACAGATACTACTCCTCAGTTATGCCTGTGGATCTGAATACAAGCTAGGCATTGTACCCTGGAATGCAGAGTGCTGTCACTGCAATGAGCCATGTTTCTGTAACTACAGAGATGATGATTGTGCTTCAGACATTTGGCAGTGCTTTCCTGATGTTATCCAGATTTGAGTTTGCTATGGTGTAATGACTGTCAGGTGAATGCTGCATAAAAATACCCTATTGAAGCAGCAAAAGTTTTAGCCAATATGCAAAAAACAAAGGGGGGGTGGAGGCTATTTTCACAAAGCAGGTGGGTCTACTAACCATTTTCTCCCATGCAGGTTTGTTTATCGAGTTTAGTTTAGATATCATTCATGGTGATGGTTGAATGCTGATCAATGCCAAGGCCTTGCCCTCTTTGAAGACACGAGCACAGAATACAGTAATATATGTCTGTATGTCCCACAGGGTAGTATGCCTTAGATCATTCACCCCATCATGGGCAACTACAAGGTGCAGGGACCTAAGCACCCTAGTGACATCTCTAATCCTTGCATGAAAGAGGCATCTGTCATCCTATTCTTTACTTTCCTGGTAAATGTTTGTATGTCTTGCTATAGAGTCCCCAATGACTAAGGTACTTCTGGAATATGCTGCCTTAAGACTACAGGTTTTGCAGTGCAGGTCACTTATAGTAAGGGCAGGTGTGTGTACAGATACAAATGTGGTGGTGTTATTCTTACTGCATGACTTAGGTAAGCTAGTAGGTCATATACAAAACTTAGGCAAGGATTGTTTTTTTCTTTTAATGTTAGACAAATACTGAAATACTTATCTGATTTTCTTTTGCAAATTCCTGTTACTATTCCACTTATCTGTTTTTCTTATTTTTCCTTTGAAACAAAGTATTTGCCTTGAACTTTGCATATTAACTCTTGTGTATGAAAGTTTGTGCTGATATTGTTTTAAAAGGTGAGATGATATAGTATTGAAAACTATTTTAGATGTGTTTGTGCAGAGCAGTCCATTTTCAGGTTATTTTTATACCATAATCTTAGGAAGAGCTTCTGAGGAATGGAGATTTTGCTCACCCACCCTAAGATTGCTTCTCCTACAAGAATGCAAACACCATTTTACAAATCACCACCTGTTTTCCTTTACAATGATTGTCCTCATAAAAAAATAAACAAAATAATACAGTTTCCCACCATTTTCATTTGGAAAATCAACATGCATAACCTCTTGCATAATACCTGCACCTCATTAGAACATATCAGAATGTTCTGCATTTATGGGGAGCTATACGCAACACCTCGGATGTAACTGATAAGGAAAGTATATTGTCCAATGACTGGATCCATTGTACCATTTTTATATGTTTACATGTGCTGTTTTACTCTAGAGGTGTGATAACTATCAAGGAAGCAGGCAGCCAAATCACTACCACTGATACGTGTAGAATCCAATCCAATCTTTTATTGAAGATTAAGTGCTTTCGTCAGGAACTCTGACTTCCTCAGAATAAACATTACATTAATCAAAATGTTTAAATACCCTCCCCCAGCACTTGATTGCTTACATCATTTCCTATTTAAAGTAACTGTTAAAGGAACTGTAAAAAATAAGTTAAAATAATATGCACAGTTTTTTAAAAAATAATTGACAAAAAAACATCAAGCCTTAATCTGTGAATGTCACATAAAATGCATGGATTTGAGCTTCAGTAGTGCCATGATACTGACCTGTAAGTAAGGTCAGGTCTTACACTTGCATTAAATTTAATTTACCACTTTAATTCAAGGAAATCAAGATAATTATCCACAGGACCCCCCCCCCCCGAGACCCCAGGTCAACATGGTCAATTGCACAAAACTTAAAGTTATGTGTGGGAAACATGTCAGTATGCTTAAACAAAGCATTTCTGTTATTTTTCTGTTTTATTTCATATTGATGTTCATATACCCTTTGTTTAAGGGCCCTCTTAGTTTTCCCTACATAAAATCCATCACAGGAGTCACACTTGGCCACATATACCACCCCTTTTGAAAAGCAGTGGCATTTCTTCAGGTAAATGACCCCAAAATTCTTGATGTAAACGCTGCCACTATCTAAGATAAAATGACATAGTGTGCACCTGCCACATTTAAAACACCCACTGCCCCTGTGTACCATCCTGTTTCTTTCCAACAGGCTCTTAAAACACTTATCTTTCTTATATACAGCTGCAGGTTTATCTCTTTTATTATCCCACTAACCTCATTATCCAAAGTGTTGTTCTGAGGCTATATCTCCTGAGTCATCTTCAAAATCAGAAAAATCCAAGAAATCTCAACATGCTTCTTCGGATCCAAAATCATCTTCGTAGCCAAAGCAGAAAGCACCTAGACTGTTGGCTCCAAAGTAACTGTCAGAGCAGACAGCTCAAATTGGATACAAGACTTCCTCAGTGCAATCGGAACCCTCAGTTCCAAAGTTTACCTTGCCTACTGAATTTAAGTATTGGAGCAGATCTCCTTCCTTGGAACTGATTCCTGATTCCTTCTCGGCTCCCATCACCTTTTTTGACGAGATCAAGATCTCCTACCCTTTCTTCCTGGTCCACCAGAAGTCTGTCCAATGAAGATGTGGTGCAGAGGCTACTAAATACACCATCCTTGGCCAAATTATTATTGGATCTGAACCCAAAGGAAGGAGATCAGACACAGTCCTCCCCCTCGGCACCTGCTCCTCCTCCAATCCATCCTTTAGTATCGGAGCCAGAAGATTCCGACATCCAACTTGTGTCTGTATCAGATCCTGGACCCATAGGATGTTCTTCGTGTTTCACTGTTGCAGTCATCAACTGTGGGTTATCCCTGCTGTGGTAGCCCTCAGCCGGCCCAAATACCAGCGTCAATGTTTTTGTGTGTCAACTGCTGTTGCTTGCTGTCTGACGTCAGGTCATCAGTGCTATAAAGGAAGGCAGTCGACACCATTACATCAGTCATTTTTGCCATGGAGCCCGTAGCATAAGCAGTTTGCAAGTGTCCCAGTCGGTCACTACCAGAGTTCGAATTACAGCTGAAAATGTCTAAAGCTAAGTACCCTGTTGGGGATCCTTTTTTCTTGCACTAACCAGTGTCCAAAAAAGTTAACAATGGTCTCACCTGTGGAAAGGAAATACCACACCGAGACTTCCATCCATACTGCATCACTTGTTTAGGTCCAGACCACAACATCCCCTGTTGCCAGTTCTGTGCTCTCTTTAACACGAGAACATTCATCGTAGAGCTCTTATTGTAGCCACGTATTTTCGTATTCCATCTTCGCCTTCTGAAATGGCGTCCGTCAACCCACATTCTATAGACATTCTGAAAAAATGTAAGGATAAAGATAGAGACAGACCACACAAGGCTAAGCCTTCTGACGACTCTGCCGCTAAGCAGGTTGTCAGTTCTCCAGAATTCAGTGAGGTGCCTTCGCAGTCCCTGATGCCCAATTTGATACCTTCGCAGGCATCTACTGAGACCCTTTCGGAGTCTGGTGTGCTGCAGAAATCTTCTTTGTCTTCCGAGCCTTTGGTTATTTCTTACTTGGTAGGGTCTGGAGCCACGATGCAGGCACCGGCTTCCGAGTAAGTTTTTCACATTACCAAATCTAGACAAAAACCAACTCCTTTTCCTCCGAGTGCCGTTTCTCTCAGACCGATGGATACTAGGCCTAGAACCATGGCCACTCCTAGGAAAACTACCTCTAGCCACCATTTTACTCCTGCTCCACCACCCCAAGCTCAAATGCTTAAAATGGAGGAGGGATCTTATCACCCTTATCAGGGGTAGTCAGGCCACAACTTCTAAAAGGAAGAGACCTTTTTTTCTGAAATACTGACAGAACAGGATTCTGAGTAGTCTGATTATTCAGATTTTGAAGAGGAACAACCTCCTCGGACTGCTTATGAGGACTTATTTGCAGAGGAATCCATTCCTTCTGCCTCCCCACCAAAAGAGCTTTCCTTTGGGGAAACCCTTCACACCCTCCGGGAACATTTCCACTGGGAATCCCAGGACTCTCCGCAGTCTAAGAAAAGACTAAGAGAGTTTCTAGATCTGCCCCAGCACAGACCCTTGGCCATCCCTCCAATCTTAGAGGTGGTTGATGATGTCTTCCATGAATCCAGCTTAATTCCTGATGCCCTCCAACCTGCTCCCAGAAAACCTGACCGGTATTAGAGTACTGGATTCTCACAAATATCTGTACAGAAATCCTGCTGCAGACCCGGAGGTCTTTACACAGGGATCGAAAGGAGCTAAGGCTAGTTCTGCAAAGAATCCTATTCCTTCGGACAAGGACACCAGAGCTCTAGACAGATGGGGTAAAAAAGTATACACTTCTGCAACCTTAGCTATCAGAGCACTCAGCTGTTAGTTCCACATGTTAAAATATCAACAACACACTTTGGAACTATTAAAACAAAAGATTTCAACCTTTCCTGATGGTGCCAATTTGAAAGAGTTAGATTTACTGCACTCTACTTGTCAAGTGGCTAAACACTCACTACACTGTGGATATGACACCCTAGAAGCCTCAAGCAGGGCAGCAGTGTCAGTATCTGTCATTAGGAGACATGCATGGTTGAAGAAACAACCTCTCCCTGATCATGTCAAATCTAAATTACTTGATGCACACTTGGATAATGATCGCTTGTTTGGAGTAAAAGCAGAAAAGATGCTTAAAAAGATGGAAGACAAAGCAAAATCTATGAAAGCTGTAAAAGATTTCCTTTAGGTACAACCTCCTAGGTTTAGCAGGAATTTTCCCTCAAAACACTGGTCCTTTCCTGCACCTAGCAGACAGGGGCAAGGTAAGCCCCGCAGGGACAGACCACCCAGACTCCTATCCCATGGACAGCAGAGAACCAAACAGTGGACCACTTCCACTCCAAAGGCAGGGAGTTCTAAGCCATCCGTCTATGGAAAAAACTATCAATGACCCCCACCCCCCCACCCTCTTTTCACTCACCAAAAACTAGGAGGAACGCTCTCCCTCTGCAAAGAAAATTGGCTTTCTGTAACAAAGAACCAATGGGTCTTAAAGGTCATTTTTCAGGGATAAATATTCTCCTTCAACGAATTCTCAATTCTAAGAGGGTACCCAGACTTGCCTCCAAATCAGTGAGCAGAGGCATTGAAACAAGTCCAAACTCTCCTATCCCAAGGGGCAGTATAACATGTCCCCTCAGATCAAACAGGCAAAGGCTTTTATTCCAGACTATTCCTTGTTCCCGGAAAAGAGGGCACTTGGTGCCCCATCCTGGATTTATCCATTCTGAACACCTTTTTGGTGGTCCCAAAATTCAAAATGCTAACTTTGCAGCAGCTGCTGCCTATGCTGACAAAAAATGCCTGGTCAGTTACCCTAGATCTAAAAGATGCTTACCTCTGCATCCCCATAAGGGAATCCTGCAGGAAAATCCTTTATTTCAGAGCAGGCTCACAACATTTTTAGTTCTCTTTGCTACTCTTTGACTTATCTACTGCTCCTAGGGTATTCACCAAATGCTTAGCGACGACCATAGCCTTTTGCATGCAGAAAAATATACACATTTACCCTTATCTGGATGACTGCCTCATTCAGGCAGATTGCAAAGAAAAACTCCTCAAGGACCTCCTCTTTGCCAAAACCCTCCTAACCTCCTTAGGGTACACCGTCAGTGAGAAGAAATCAAAGCAAACACCCTCCAGGAAGATCATTTCTTGGGAGCACTGCTGGATACAGCATTCCAAATGGCCTTCCTATCCTCAGAAAAGCAGAGCTTCCTGCCTCTCTCTTTTATTCAGCTGGCTTCCAGAAGTTACCTCACTGCAAGGAAGTTCCTGCAAGCCTTGGGGTACATGGCATCTTGCATCTTTCTAATTCCTCTGGCCAGGCTTCACATGAGAAAATTTCAGTGGTACCTAAAGAACCTTTGGTGTCAGCACTGTCAACCTCTAGAGACCTCTCTCCCTCTGATCCCCTGTATAAGGGCCAAGTTTCTCTGGTGGGTAGGGGCCTGTGCCCAGAATAAGAATCTTTCCTTCACCCTCCACCAAACCAACGCAGGCCATTACCAGCAACGCCTCAGACATAGCTTAAGGCACTGACCTGGAAGGCAGGTGTACCCAAGGTCTTTGGCATGCCCAGCACCTTCCCTTACATATCAGCCAGAAGGAAATGATGGCAGTACAAAAGGCTCTGACATCCTTCAAACCCCATCTCAAGCCAGGGGTGGTTCTTATCAAAACAGACACCACAGTAATGTGGTACATCTGCAAACAGAAAGGGACCCAATCTTACCCTCTGTGCAAGCTAGCCATGAACCTCTGGCTGACAGCCTCTTCCATGGGACTATACCTGATAACCCAATACCTACCAGGGATCAACAACACCCTGGCAGACCACTTAAGCAGAAACTTACTGGACCCCCCATGAATGGTAGCTCCACAGAAAAATCTTTTTACATATCACTCAGGCGTGGGGGACTCCAGAGGTCGATCTCTTTGCTTCGCATCTCAACCATCAGCTGAAAAAATTCTGTACCAGGGAGTATCACCACCTAGCACGGAAAGTGGATGCCTTGACCTTTCCCTGGAACACCCTCTGTGTATGCATTCCCACCTCTGCCTCTTATTCCCAAGGTACTGATCAAAATAAGGGAGGAGAGACCAAAGGCCATCCTCACTACTCCAGACTGTTCCAGACAGCATTGGTACCCCTTACTGCACAGCCTGACCTTACACCCTCCCTGGCAGCTTCCCCTGATCTCAGATCTTGTAACTCTGGTGGGGGGGTGATGCACCCAGACCTGAAGACTCTCAAACGATCAGCATGGCTAATACTCTAAAGGCAAACAAGGGGCCCCTGTTAAGTAAACAGGTCCTAGACATTATCGCAGAGGCCAGAAGGCCCAGCACCAGAAAATCTTATGCAGGAAAATGGAAAAGATTCTTCTCCTGGAGCCAGTACAGAGGGGGGCAGTACCTCATAACCTTCCATCCCTCTTATCCTGGACTACCTAGCGGAGCTACATAATAGTGGCTTCTCCTCCTCCTCTATTAAAATCCACGCCTCAGCCATTTCAGCTCATTTTGATGCAGAACAGACCCTGTTCCTCCCATCCTTTGATTAAACAATTCCTTAGAGGGGCTTCTAATATCAGACGTCTCATAAGACCACCCAATCCAGCCTGGGACCTGAATTATGTTTTGAAAAAACTAACTTTACCTCTCTTCAAACCTGTTGCTTCAGCAGAACTATGATACCTCTCTTGGAAGACTGCTTTTCTCCTAGCTATCACCTCAACCAGAAGGGTTTCAGAACTTCAGACACTGATGGCCATTGAGCCCTTCATCATCTTCCATGCAGACAGGGTCTCCGTGAGGACTAATCCCTCCTTTATGCCCAAGGTGGTTTCCTAATGTAACTCTCAGCCAGGCCATACATCTACCCACCTTCTTTACTAACCCTCAAAACAAGGGGAAAAGTATTCTGCACTCTCTAGACGTGCACAGACACTATCTGGACCATACTAAACCCTTCAGGAAAACAGACAAACTACTTGTCAGCTTTGCCCCAGGCGCAGAAGGGAAGCCCATTTCTAAACAAACCATTTCCAAATGGATATCGCACTGTATCCATTTCTGCTACAGATTGCATGGGAACTCCCCCCCCCCCCAAGTCTATTGAACCCATTCCACTAGGGCAGCCTTCCACAACATTCCTCAGAGGAGTTCCCACCAGGGACATCCTGAAAGCTGCCACCTGGACTTCTGTCCAAATCCAAATCTTTACCAAGCATTAGCACCTACCTCTATCTTCTAAGGCTAGGGCAGGGTGTGTCTCTGTAGTTCTGCAGGGCATGCTGACCCATTCCTAGGTCTCTTACTAATCCTACCACCCCTTCTCCTCAGCTTTGGGAATCCACCCACAAGTGATGACTGCAACAGTGAAACACAAAGAACATAGTAAATGTAGATGTTCGAGTATATTCACTGTTGCAGTCCTGTTTTGCCACCCTCCTTCCCCCTTATGTCTTCTTTCTTTAGGGAGACACAAGTTTCTAACGGTGGCTTTTAGCCACCAGGACCACTGTACCATATTTACTTGGGCCTCTGACTGGTTAGGGCAAGAATAACTGATGTAATGGCATCGGCTGCTTTCCTTTATATCAGTGACGACCTGACGTCAGACAGCAAACAGCAGCAGCCGATGCAGAAAAACATTGACTCTGGTATTCGAGACGGTCAAGGGCTACCACAGCAGAGATAACCCACAGGTGATGACTGCAACAGTGAATACACTCAAACATCTACATTTATGGTAAATGTACACAACTGTACTTTCCTTGGATCCGGTATCTGCCCCAAATGTTTTCACCCAGTCGGAGCAGGAAAGCTATGGGAGCCAACACACACTGGTCGGATCTGCGGCACCAGTTTGGATCTCTCTGAATTATGACCCTGCCTCTGGAGGCCTTGGTGCATGTGAGTTCAGCTCCTACCTCTGCCTTAGAGCTTCTGACTTCTGCTCCAGGGATGCTTTCAGTCCCGACAACCCTTTTGTTGGATCCATGGTGTTCTTCAGAGCAGGGGTGGACTGCTTTTGAAATCATGAGGAGGGTTCTGACTACTTCCCAGCCTAAGACGCAATCCCCCTTGGATCTTCCTCCCAGCTCTGCGCAGGTGTCTTTGGCTTCTCACATACCCTGTCCACAGGACTGAAGAGAGAGACCCCAGGCCTCAGGATGTCCAACAGGGGACTCCCTCTTCTGAAACCTCTCCAGAATATCCCACTGAGGAGGTTTCTCAGAAGAGGATCTTCAAGAGGAAGCATTTTGAGTCCCCAGAGGAGTCCATCATGTCTGATACCAACCGTGATGAAGCAGAAGGGTCCCCACGGTCACCTCATGAAGATGTCTTCCTTGGAGACATCCTAGAAAATTTAAAGCAGAGAGGTGACTGGCAGTCCACATCCCCTTCGGCCAAGGAGTCATTTTTTCTGAAGGCCTTTTGGGTCTCAGCCTTAAACCGCTTGGGTGACCCCTCCTTCTGATGAGCTTATTGAATTAATCACTTGGAAGGCTTGGGAGACCCCAGACTCCATAGAACATACTCCTAGGAGGCCAAACCAAATACATTACAGCCCCTAAAGACATGACTTTTTGACAAAAGGTGTAGCATTTGATGCCATGATCATGGTGGTGGCCACCAAAAAGGAGCTATCTGAGAGCAGTTCCTCTATCCGTCCTCCGAATAAGGATTCCAGGACGATGGATAGGTATGGGAAGCACATCTTTTCATCAGTGACCTTTGCCTTAAGGTCATTGAACTACCTTACCCACTTCACAAGATTACAGTGGGACCTATTAAATGAACTGTCAGTCTCCCTCCAAGGAGATGTAGCTGATGTGGTGGCAGATAAAGTCAATGCTCAGCTCGCCACCCTCAATTCATTTGCCGACTCATCCATGAGGCTCATATCGTATGCAACAGATGGAATGAGTAGGGCGGCGTGTTCATGCATCTCTCTCAGAAGGCAAGCCTGGATGTGCCTTTACGATTTCATGGAGCCCTTCAAGTCTTCCTTCATTAATGTCCCCTTTTGATGGCTCTTCTCTTTTTGCGCCTAAGGTTAAAGAGATGCTTAACAGGTGTGAACAGGAAGACAAGACCTTATCTGCCATTGGAGTGCATTTTTCCACACCTACTAGACCCTTCCCCAAAGATCCGAGAGGTAGTGGAAAAATGTGGTTCAGAACGTTACAAAGATCTTTCCAGGGCACAGTAGGTGAAAGTTTCTGTAGAGGCAGAGGGGGAAGCAATAATGGAAGATGCCACCCTCACGGTGGGGGTGGCCCACAGAATCAGGCCTCCAGAGAATCTTTCTTTGGTAGACCCTTCCATTGCTCCTGAAGGGAGTGCATTATTGCTTGCCTCTGGAGACAGTTGGGGGTCGATTGTCCCTGCACCGCTATACCTGGGAAAAGTTGACAAATGGGTGTAGGACATAATATCCAGTGGATGCATCATTCCTTTTTCCTGCCTGACTCCCATAAACAAGTCAGTTCCAGACATCCCACCCAGTCAAAAGGAACAAGCAACTTTAGAAATCCAAAAGTTGCTTAGAAAATTCCCCCAAGAAGTCCCCGCAGACCTGAGTGAATCCGGAACTTAGTCAAGATTCTTTTTAGTTCCAAAGAAAACACAGGACTGGAGACCCATTTTGGACCTCCGCAATCTGAACAAATCTGTGAAAAAGACCAAGTTCCGGATGGTGACACTGCAGGCGATACTTCCATTTTTAGAAAAAGTCAATTGGATGTGCTCTGTAGAACTTCAGGATGTGTACTATCCCATTTGAAATGAAAGGTGATCCAGAAGGTACTTGCACTTCCGGCTAGGAGCCAGAAACTTCCAGTTTTGAGCTCTGCCCTTTGGTCTCACTACAGTCTCTCTTCAACTCTGTTCCTCCCTAGGCATTACCATAAACTATGAAAAATCTGCCCTAGAACCATGTCAAAACTTAATCTTCATAGGAGCAGAGAAATACAACTACTTTTATAGCAAGACTCCCTAAAGACAGAGTAGACAATCTCCTCCCTTATGTAAGATTGTTAGTCAGGAAGAAGTGAGCTCTCTGCAAAACTGGTTCTTCAGATACTGAGGAAAATGGCTGTATCAGTCGTACTCATCCCCCTAGCTTGTCTTCATATGAGAATACTTCAGTGATTACTTTCTGCACAGTGGTCAATCCTGGAACTTCCAGTGTCACACAGTCATGATAATGAATTCCTGCAAAAGGATCTCCAATGGTGGATTTGGTCTCCCTTAGTACCTCAAGGCCATCACTTCATCCCCAAGCCATGGTGACCATGGATGCTTCCCACGTGGGGGGGGGGGGGGGGGCATTTTCTAGGGAAAACAGTTCAAGGCATCTGTCAGGAACAGGAGGCTCATTTGTACATAAACATCCTGGAGATAACGGTGCTTTTAGCATTGCAAGCATTTCAAAACACTCTCCCTCTAGGAACAATAGCAATCCAGTCGGACAATATGTCTGTAGTCTGGTACATAAATGGGGGAACCAGATCTTTACCCCCTTTGTCGAGAAGCTCTGAGAGTCTGGCAATGGGCAATGGCCTTCAACCACTTTCTTATAGCAATGCACATCCCAGAAAAATCCAACGTGATTGCAGACAAATTCAGCAGAACCATTTTATGACCACATGAGTGGTCCCTCAGTCAGAAAGTTACGGAAGAGATCTTCCAGAAAGGGGGCCAGCTTTGCTGTGATCTCTCTGCATTGCCCACCAATACCAAATGCAGCAACTACTTTTCCCTGATTCCTCCCATGGGGGAGTCACCAAGGGATGCACTTGTTCGCAGTTGGACTCGGGGACTTCTTTATGCCTTTCCTCCAACTCCTCTAATTCCCATGTTTTTGCAAAAAGCAAGTTTGTTGGAGGCGACAGTAATCTTGAGTGCCCCCATTGACCTCGTCAGATCTGGTTCCCCTTTCTTCAGCCTCATCTTTGGGATAAACCATGGATTTTAGACCCTGCTCCAGACCTTCTGACTCACCTGTCAAGAATGGTTCATCCCAACCTGGACAGTCTCAAACTAACAGCTTGCCTCTTCAGTTCCCTTGATCACCAGGTTTCCTCTCTTTTCCTCTCCAGTCAAACATATTTTATTATCTTCCCATAAAACATCTATACGAAAATTGTACAGAAGTAAATGGAAGAGATTTGTTACATGGGTCAACGATACTCGGATAGATCCCTTTTTTGCACCTATACATTCTATTCTAGAATTTTTGGCAAAACTTTTCAATGAAGGAGCTGCTGCAGCCACTATTAGAGTTCAGTTGGCAGCAATTTCAAATTTCCATGTAGGAGAAAATGGTTCTGGAATTATGTCTCTCAGACTTTGTAAGGCTTTCTTAAACGGAGCTGCAATGATAAGACCCCCATACAAAAGTCCAGCACCGCCCTGGGATCTTAATTTTATCTTGTCAAACATTATCTGTCCTCCATTTGAACCATCGGCTAATGTGATTTAAAATATCTGTCTTGGAAAACGCACTTTTAATTGCTATTACTTCGACCAGAAGAGTTTAGGAATTGCAAGCTTTGTCTGCAAAGCTCCCATACCTAGTTTTTCATAAGGGCAGAGTTTCTTTATGCACTAACCTTTCATTTCTACCAAAGGTTGTGTTGGAAAGTAACTTCAACCAGTCTATTGAGCTTCCAGTTTTCTTCCCAAACTTCCACAGTAAAGGAGAATATTCACTGCATCTTCTAGATGTTCATAGACAGTTATGTTTCTACTTGCATAGAACTTCAGAAATTAGAAAATCAGAGCTCTTTATTTCTTATTCAGATATTAGAAAAGGTCAACCAGTCACAAAAGTTACCTTATCCAAATGATTTACACTATGTATAGCTTACATTTTCAATTAAGAATAGAGCTCTTCCTAACCCCATTAAAGCTCATTCCACTAGGTCGGTAGCCACATCTGCAGACTTCCAAGCTAGGTTACCTTTGGATAATATCTGTGCTGCAGCAACATGGGTGAAACCTCATACCTTTATTACTCATTACAAAGTGGATTTGACCTATAGGAGTAGAGCCTCTTTTGGTTCTATGGTTCTGAGGAATATACTCCCAGGAGCCACCCAAGAGTCAGTTTGCTTGGGACGCTATCCCATCAGTGAGAAGAAAGGCAAGATTGACAACAACACATAAAGAAGTTATGTACTTACCATAACGTTTCATTTGTGTTTTCCATCTTGACCTTTATTCTCACACCCCACCCTCCATATCCGCTACTTATACTCCTGGGAGACCAAGTAGTAATAATTGGATATTACAGTAGTCTATAGCCTCAGAAATAATGCTTTGGTCTATATATGTGTGTGTGTGTGTGTGTGTGTGTGTGTGTGTGTGTGTGTGTGTGTGTGTGTGTGTGTATTTATAAAGCAGTTTTCCTTATATGAGTTGTCAGGGGCAAACAGGATCTTAGGAAGTTGCATTATGGGTAAGGAAGGATGCCCACGAGATTTGCTTATGGCTGAGATGGATCCAATAGATCGGATCTGACCCATCAGTTAGAATAAAGGTCGACATGCACAACACACATGGAACATTATGATAAGTGCATAACTTAATTTTTTTAGGCCTTGAGCTAACCTCTGGCAGAGGACAGTCCTAAGATTAAGAGATTCTCTATTTCTTCTCCCTAAAAAGGATTACTGTACTCTGGTCTTTCATTCTTAACCTCTGGCAACCCTTTGATACTTAAGCTGCTAAGCCAACTAGGTTATTTTGTGATGACATTTAATTAACATCATGAATTGTTTATGAAGTAGGCATGCTTTTTGTCTTGTAATCATCTGTCCTGATGCATGAAATAATTGCGCATATTCCAGATAGTTTGCTTATTTCTCAGTGCCAGTATATAGCAGATGTAAAAAGTAAATGAGTCGTGAAACATTAAACCTGTGTCAAGCTATCACATCCATAAGACTGATTCCCTGATGCATTAACGTTTGCACATCTTTAGCCTGATTAGAGAGTGAATGATCTTTGTAGTCAATGTAGCAGTACTAATCCTTGGATCTTCTGCATGCAGGAGCCTGTGACCAGCCCGATTCAGAGTCTTTCCATCATCGCCAGCTGATGGACATTTGAGGACTGATGTCCAGGCATATAAAACAAGCATCTGTCAGCACCATTTTCACTTCTTTCTGGCCATGCAGTCTAGTATGCATCTCCATGTTTCTAGCACTCTTGGCCCTAATGGGGTGTTAAATGTGCAGGTAATGCCTGGTAAAAAAAAGTCTTGACACTTCACAGCAGCATATTAAGTTGCTATGAAGCTCAGACAGAAAAAAAAGCAAGCATTTTTTTACACACAGTAAACAGCTCTTTGCTGTTTAATGAGCAAATAATCAAAAAAAGTAACTAAAGAAAATAATAACGTTTGCATGTGTACATGTTGGGGGGGGGGGGGGGAGCAGACGGCACATACTAATGTTTTCTGACTGCTACAGACATTCAACAACGCATTTTACCTAAACAATAAAAAGCACAAAACTCTAATTTCTGGAATTATTGGTGTATGTATGTGCAAACATTAAATAATTATAAAACTTATATTAATTATAAAACTTATATTTTGGATGTAATGCTACAGCAAGTTTGAAACATTAGGCGGAGGAGCTATTTTACATCCTTTATTTGATAAGAAAATGCTAGTAGTCTTGTAGTTTAGTACAAAAGGGCATTTACTAGAGTAGAGAAGCTTCAAAAGTTAAAGAATTTAGTTAATTCACAAGATAGAGACTGCATTCTCTTTTGTTCAACAAAACAGTTTCTTCAAAGGTGCTGCATTCCTCTGGTTGTGGATGTTTATTTTAATCAGGAAGCAGCCACAGAGAAAATAATGCTATCCAGAGTTTGAAGGCAGGCTATTATAACAAATCACAGTCTCTGAGGAAAATCAGCAGTCACTTTTACCTTTCTGGTAATGCACTTGTGATAATGTGGCTGGTTCTAGGTTCACCTGCTTCTCTACAGCAGCATATCATTTCACAAAACAGTAGGACAGACGCAAAGTATTAATCACTGGCATAGACATTTTATACAAGTCTAGGTTGTTCTAGTTTCCACAAAAGATCAAACAGCTTCCAGCAGTTACTAGTTTCTCCCAAAGCTCCAATATTTTCCAGTCTTTTACAGCATAATGAGCAAGAGTTTTCTATGTGGTCATCTGTACCCCACTCTCTCAGCTTATAGAAATCAAAGGAAAGTCTTGTAATCTAAATAATAAATGATCATACATCCTGATCTCTCTCTCTCTTCTAAAATGTCTTGCATAGTAGGTATTTATACACATTTAAAATTTGAGCAGATCAAACAATTCATAGAAAACCATTTGTCAAATGCAGACCTTTCCATTCTCCCCTCTTTGACCATTTAGCATTCCACCGTTTCACTATCCCATTATCATAACAGAGTGAAGGGAGATATTGGCTAGGAATCAAACTTTCATCTAACAGAGACTGAGGTTATCTCCTAACTTTTCACAGTCTTTGTGGAAGAAGTCATCCAAAACTGAGCTCTAGACTGTGGCCTTCTGATCTGTGTATGCTTCCACATAGGTGCAGACCTCAGCTACAGCACAGAACATTGCTTGACAGGCCAGGTATCTAACCAGGGGTCACCTGCTGTCCAGTATATTAGTATATACATTTAAATGCTAACAAGTTACTGTGATGTCCCCACACTGGGCCAGTAATCAAGTTGCCTGAATCCTCACCACTGACACTGGAGAGAGACATTCACTTTGCCTGTTGAACCTGATTGACTTTTTTGAGACTGCCACGAAAACCCTGAATGAGGAATGAGGCCTTTGACACAATCCCCCACTCGGGCATCATCGAAAAGCTAGCACAACTTGGTGTTAATCCCTATCTCATCAGATGGGTGGCAACTGGCTCACAGATAGGACCCACAAAGTCAAAATAGGCTCCACCACCTCCGACAGCAGACCTGTCGCTAATGGTGTTCTCCAGAGATCTGTCCTTGGACCCCTACTGTTTGGCACCTACTTTTCAGAGGTCCAAACAAAGACAAAGGGCCTGTGACAGACCAAGTTTGCAGATGACTCTAAGTTGGGTGCTGTCATTGACTCCCCAAATGACATTAACATACTACAAGAGGGTCTCACAGCTACAAATAACTGGTACCAAAGTCATGGCCATAAGTTAAATGCAAAAAATGTATTATCGTACCATTTGACAAAAACACGACCCCTACTGATTACCACATCAATGGCAACTCCCTAAGCACACAACCTGTGGTGAGAGACCTGGGTACTCAGGTTGACAACAATCTCACATTCGACCATCATGTGGCAGCAGTGGTCAGAAACCCCCTTTACTTGGTTCATCTTATAAGTAAAGGGATTGCATCCAGAAAAAAGGAGGTTATTATCTCTCTCTACTCCTCCCTCATTAGACCTATAATTGAGTAGAACACCCCGTTTGGTATGTACCTCTCCAAACACCTGCACCAACTGGAAAGGCCACAGAAATACCTCACAAAAAGAATCCATGGCCTCCAACACCTGTCCTTTGTGGACAGGCTCAAATCACTATCACTCTACTGTGTATAATACAGATTGCTCAGAGGTGATCTATGTCTTACCTACAAGGCAATATCAGACCCTGCCTTACTAGAGATGCTCCATATCCATAAATCGAACTCCACGCATTACCCACTCAGTAGGCCTAAATCTAATATGCAACATCAATAAAACCTGCTGGAGAGAGAGGTCGGTCTCCCAGAGGCTGCCCCATCTCTGGAGTAGACTTCCCGTACATGTCAGATTACCTCACTGACTGTCTTCAAGCGCAACCTTGATAAGTGGATGAGAAACCACAGATTTGTCCCATGGGTTCCATCTTTTTCCCTAATTGACAGAGGTGACAAGTGCTGACTGAGGTTTCTTTTTTGGGGATAAACTCTTGGCTGGCTTGTAAGGGCCGCAGGACATTAGCCTAGTAACCTCCTGTGATCCTATGAATACAAATGGATACACTATTTCCAGATGCAGACCCCTCTGCATCAAGCACAATATCCCTTAAGAGCACACAGGGAACAGAGTTAGCTAAGGATATGGGTGTCTTTGTCTACCTCCAGGTCCCCAATAAGACTGCCAATGATTAGATCCTCAAGCCAGGTGTCCTAGCCAAGTCCTCCAGCATCTTCTCTGTGAAACCAGTGCTTTGTGTCCTTGTTTCAAGTGTCTGACACATGCACTCTTTGAGATTTAATTTTACACACACACACACACACACACACACACAAACACACAAACAAACACACACACACACACACACACACCCTGAGAAAGGCTGGCACAGATTACCCACTCTGCCAGCTTTGCCCAGACTGTAAGGTAGTTTCACTGCCAGCAGTCAATTACTATAAGACTCTTAAAATGGTACCCAATTATATGGAGTGATGTTAATATTAATACAAATGGTAATGTTGACCACACAGCAAGACTTTCAGAAGTGGCCGGAGTTATCACCAAATAAATATATGCAAGTACCCTCAAAGCTTATATGTTTTTCTAAAAGGACCAGCCACAATGAGAAGTTAAATATATTTAATAATAAAAGAAAATGAGAATGCTTAAATATCTGTTTACAGTAAACAACAGACTTTCAGTCACAGGAGATTTTAAAAAGTAACACTGATGGAAAGTTTCACACAGATGCAGAAAAACAGTACTACTAATCTCACTATAGTTTCCTGACTAATATAAAATAATTACTGTTCCCTAGTTAAGTTATTACCATAAGGCAAGATGCTATGGGTGAGGGGTCCTTTTGTCAGATCGAAGACAGAATACAGAATGCTGAGAGCAATCCCCTACTAATATCTAAATATTAATTTTGGCTTACAAAATGACATCACACACATCTGGTTATCTGACTCTTGTTTCCCATACCATCACCAACATTAGAAGCTGACAGGATTTTAGCACCTATGTGTTACCATACACACAGCTTTGCTCAAATCTCATGGAAGTCATAAAACCATTTCACTCTTAATACAGGAGCTACCAACTCTTGTCTAGCACCTCTGGCTCCATTCAAAACAGTGGGATGACATCTTCATGGCTTAACCCATAAAGTAATTTAATTTCAAGAAAATTTTGCAAAGTCAGGTGGATTAAGATTAACCTCCCCAGTATATGCTGTTACAATGTATGCATTTAAGTCAGTTACAGTAATACATGTGCATTTCTTTTCCTTCCTGCAGGACACACTATTGATATATTTTTAACACAAGCAAACCTCAGAAATACATTTTCAGCACAAGCATCTGTACAAATCAATCTGATATACAAATGACATATAATTATTTACAAAATTCCAGCTAGCTATGATGGCATATGTTACAAATCCACTGCCCTATTTCTCCTGGCATGGCTGGCAGTACCTCATATCATCACAGTTGCACATAGTAATTCCATGATATATGGCCCACTTAAGTTCCAGAGAATTCAGTTAGCAGTGTTAGACCTCATGGAATTTAGACCACATTTTTTGTGTGTGCTTTTTACTAAATTGCACTGACCTAACATGATGTCAGAGTGCGGAAAAGATGTGCCAGAACTAATGACATACATTTGCAGCAATAAAAAAAATAAATATGTTGTGAAGAGGCATTGTGTTTTTAAAGGTACAGGAGTGTACTTCTTCAATGAAGTATGCATTCTCCTGGAGTACTTCTACTACAAGAAAGAAATCTGCTCAAAAACTGGAAGCCTTATTTCCTCACTGAAAGCTTGTTAGTCAAAAAATCTGAAGCAACTCGGTAACATTTCTGCATGCTGATAGACAAGAAGCCAAAAGGATAGTTAACTTTTACTTTTTCTATATGAACTGAAAGACACACCAGCAGTGGTTAAAGATAAATGTATTAAATATTGCCGACACAGAAGTAAGTTGTTTGTTGCACATTTATTGCTTACAAGATCATAACTTTCTACAAAACCTATAGATGCACATTACTGAAATGGAGAATAAAGCCAAAGAATGTCAATCTGGTAAAATGCATAATTTTATAATGAGTGTAATTTGTGATACAAGAATTAGTGAATCAAGAGACAAGCTATTAAGAGAAATTGGTATGTGTCGAGCATGTGAAGCTATTTCTGTACTGGCAGAAGTATTACATGGTGAAAAAATGTGTATAAAATAAAATGCAAATCAAATGGTAAGAAAAGAGAAGTAAATGCTTATGTATAAAAGTAAAAATGTGAAAAAGAGATGCATTAGAAATGTACTGAAACAAAGATAGAGGCCAGAGAAAACATTGCATAGTCTGAATTGGGTGTTAATTTAAGCCAAAGGAAGGCATTGTTTAGGTTTTAATCAGTTTTGTTGAATCTCTGTTATAAAAAGACATTTTGTAAAGTTGTATAATAGCAAAAAAGTGCATTGAGAAAAATTTGCATATTAAAGCAGTTATTGATGCGATCAACAACCTCACAAAGAAGTGACTTCAGGCTAGGAGCAAGTAATTACTGAACAAGGGCCTGGCATAGCTCACTTAAGGTAACGGTTATAAGGGATACTTGCGCATTAGCTGAGCAGTTCAGTGCAAGTGCCTTTTTTGAAACCCTGCCTATATCTTTTTGAGGACATACAATTGGGTAGAGTCAGTTGAAGACTTGAATTTGAAGAAATTCATGACCTGCAATAGACATCACATAAAGAGACTACAGAAGTGTAATGTGTTTGTAGCCCTAAAAATTAAAGCAGAAAGGGGGTGTAGACCTTTTGCACTACCTCCAGCTTATCACTAGATGGGGAGTATAATGACTTGACACACTTTCAAAATTTCCTATAGAGTACTCTGTCGGGAATACTGGGCGAGCAAATGAATGTAACTAAGAGAACTATTTTTTGAGCTGGGTTACAGGAACTGAATTGCCTAGATATAGTAAGACCTTGTTTAGGTCAATTCTGGTGACTGCAAAAAAAGCAATTTATAGAAAATGGAAATCAAATTCTAAACCAAGTACAGTTGAAGTTGTGAATATTGTAACAGATAAAAGAACAGTAGATTGGATCTTTTGAAAATGAGAGGAGTAAGTTATGTAGAAAAAATTGAAATTATGGAAAAATACATACAGAAAAATGTTTTGGAGGCGGATTGAGGTTTAAGAGGAAGCAGGAATTAATCTATGTGATATTGCTTATATTATGGAATATGTAACAGAATATGTAATGTATAATGTTTGTAAATGTGAACTTGTCAATACAGTTTGATTTTATATACATGCAAGTTTGCCTTTGTCACAAGTGATAATTCAGTAGAGGTGTTTAAAAAAAAAAGAGGGTATCACTAGAGTCCATGTGATACTAACTCTCATTAATAAAGTATTGCATTAGGACAGGAGATGATGTGAAAATGTAAAGTAAACTGATACAGGGACCCACATGCAAGTGTTTCATATACATTTTTGTCTATAATGAAATCAACCTACCCATTGTAGTAGTACACTCCAAAACAGTAACACAATTCCAAAGTATATAAAGGATGTTGTAAAAGAAAAAAAAGCTTCCAGAGAAGTATGACCTCCAATGTTTCCAACAAGTGAGGGAAATGAGCACATTATGTGGCTCTGTTTACCTGGTATGTGCCTTTAGAATCTATTTTACTATACCTTTTATTCCGGAGGAGTCTGTAAAATGAAATGTAAGCTTGTGGTCTGCATCTGTTATGGTTGCTTCTTCAGCATGTGTTCTTCTTCTGTCCCTTTCCTTTCAACATAAGTGACTGAATAAGTCTCTACGTGAAGTTTAGCTATGGATAGAAAAGTGTACAGGCTTCAAGATTTATCTACTTCATGCATACATTTGGAGAAAGGTCAAACTTCATGTTTCTTCATCTCTACTTCCTTGGCAGAATATTCGTAGAGGAGAGGAGCCTGTTCTCAGGGATAAAACAGTAAAATACACTGATCTCCAGTCCTCTTGTGCTTTTGGGTTGGAATACCTGCCATTTTGCAGCATTAAACTATGTTTTTTCTTCTAAAAGGCAACCCTTGTTCATGTACTTCATTTCTTATGCTGTTTAGCCTGTCAGACTTCAGCTTCAGTGTGTGCAACATGTTCACTAGGTTGTTTGTTATTGCTTAGTATACACCAATCTTTCATTGCTAGCAACCAGGCAGCAGCCAGCAGCCACAAGAACCTCATCAATATGTGGTTAAGTCATGACACTTGCTATCCTTTATGGTGCACTGACTATGACATACTAAAAAGATAATCTTTATTGAAATGCAAGTTACTGGCAGTGTAGTTAGTGTATGGTAGTTCCCATTTCACCATCAGAGTGATTGTATGGAAACTAAACTGCTGTTGCAATTTAGATAAAAGTTGGTATTGCTTATATGGTGGTGATAGCTAACTTTTTGGTCCTGCAGCACAATTTCCAGGTATGACAAGGCCTAACATTACACTGTAAACAACTTTGCTTATCACACTTCTTGCCTTACCTTGTTCCTTTTCTACTTGCTTTCATTTATTTTTTTAATAAGAAAGGTGTGTACAAGGTAAATTTGAAAATTCAGCAAGTATGTTTACCTAACGCTGTCATCAGATAGCCAAGTTCAATCTGTTAAATGCTCCTACTGATGGTGCCTTTTTAACCTTGCAAATCATGCATGTATTTTGTTAATAACCTGCTCCATTGGCAATGATCTTCCAGCTCTCGGATAGCTGACTCTTGCAGGTCATGATTTCTATTTTGAGTTGTTTACTTTTTCAGTGAGTTCTCTTACTTTGCCTGACTTTATGGCCTGTTAATGCAATCATTTTTTCTCTCTTCTGTTCTTCTGTGTAGTACAAAGTAAATCATTGATGGCTAGCAGGGTTTGTAAACAAGTTAAAATGCCAGATATGTGTGATATAAAAAAATGAGACCACAATAAATCATTTCAAAACTTTTCCCACCTTTAATGTGACCTGTACAATTCAATTGAAAAACAAATCTGTTAGGGGAAAAATATAAAAGATAAAAAAGTGCAATAAGCTGGTTGAATAAGTGTGCACACCCTTAAAATAATACTTTGTTGAAGCACCTTTTGATTGTATTACAGCATTCCGTCGTCTTGGGTACATACCTGCCATCAACTAAAGAGACTCCGATTAACCCCAAATAAAGTTCAGCCATCCTAGTAGGATTTTCCTGACATTTACTCAGTTGCCTGCAATAACAAAAGCCATAGTTTGTAGAGACCTTATAAAGCATCAAAGAGATCTCATTGTTGAAAGGTTTCAGTCAGGAGAAGGGTACAAAAAAATTTCCACAGCATAGGATATACCATGGAATACCATGAAGATAGTCATCAAAAAGTGGAGAAAATGTGGGATAACAGTGACGTTGCAAAGGAAATCCATCCAAAATTAATGAAAATACAAGACGAAAACTGGTCAAGGAGGCTGCCAAGAGACCTACAGCAAAACTGAAGGAGCTGCAGGAATTTCTGGCAGGTGCAAGTTGCGTACTACATGTGACAACAATCTCCCATATTCTTAATAGGTCTGAGCTGTGGGGTAGGGTTGCAAGATGGAAGCCTTTCTTGCAGAGAAAAACATCCAGGCCCAGCTAAAATTTGCAAAACAATACATTAATTCTCCCAAAAGCATGTGGGAAAACATGTTTTGGTCTGATGAGACCAAGGTTGAACTTTTTGGTCACAATTCCAAAAGGTATGTTTGTTGCAAAAACACTTTGCATCACCAAAAGAACACCATCCCCACAGTGAAGCATGGTGGTGGGCAGTATCATGCTTTGGGGTTGCTTTTCTCCAGCTGGAACTGGGGCTTTAGTCAAGGTGGAGGGAATTATGAAAAGTTCCAAATACCAGTCACATTTGGCCCAAAATCTTCAGGCATCTGCTAGAAAGCTGAAGATAAAGAGGAATTTCACCTTTCAGTATGACATTGACCCCAAGCATACATCCAAATCAACAAAATAATGGCTTCACCAAAAGAAAATTAAAGGTTTGGAATGACCCAGCCAGCGCCCGGACCTGAATGCAATAGAAAATCTGTGGGGGTGACCTGAAGAGGGCTGTGCACAAGAGATGCCCTCGCAGTCTGACAGATTTGAAGTGCTTTTGCAAGGAAGAGTAGGCAAATATTGCCAAGTCAAGATGTGCCATGCTGATAGACTCCTACTCAAGAAGACTGAAGGCTGCAATTAAATCAAAAGGTGCTTCAACAAAGTATTAGTTTAAGGGTGTGCACACTTATGCAACCAGCTTATTGTACGTTTTTTATTTTTTATATTTTTTCCCCTAACAGATTTGTTTTTCAATTGAATTGTACAGGTTATAGGTCACATTAAAGGTGGGAAAAGTTTTGAAATTATTTATTGTGGTCTTATTTCTTATATCACAAAAACCTGGCATTTTAACAAGGGTGTGTACAATTTTTATATCCATTGTAAGAGGGATCAGAGGTGAAAATTAAAGTGGGTGGATTCCTCTCTGATAATTTCTGTTTGAGCTGAGGAAAAAGGCAGGGGCTCTTACATTTACAACCATTGGCAAAGAAAATAAGGGACTCAGAAATTCAAGGATATAATTGTTATAGTAGTCGAGAAAAGCTGGCTCTGTTTGCAGATGATATTATTTTATACAGAACCAGAAAAGGACATTACAGTGTTGTGGAATATTTTGAGACCATTTCAAATCTCAGGGTACAAAATTAATGAAGCTAAAACAAAGAATGTAGAGGCAAATTATGTACCCACACACAGATTGGTTCAACAATATCCATATTTATGGGGACATAAAGTGAAGTATTTAGAAGTATGGATTAAAATGATTCTGGTGTGTGTGGCAGCTAAGAATATGTGGGAAGAGACTAAACGGCTAATGCAAAAACTGAGAAGTTGAAAGCTCTGCTATATGGATACAAATAATAAGACACAAGCAGTTAAAATGTTTTTAGTCTCTCTAGTCTTATACACAGGTCAGACATATTTTATCCACAAGATGAGAAGTTGTAGACAGCAATTAATAAAGAGTTGAAGGATTTTATCTGGGCTGGGAAGATGGCAAGAGTCAGGTGGGATAATCTGATTCTTCCATTAGAACAAGGCGGATTGGGATTACCCAGTTTGAAGTATGTCAGAGCTACACAGTTAAGACTCATACACTTAGCACAAGCAGAAACGTATAATTCAAAGTGGAAAGGAATGATAATGAAAAAGGGTGGAAGCTCAAGAAACAAGGAGAGACTGGTATTTTGGATTCAGACCTTTAAGGAGAATATGAATATAATATTTTGTATTACTGTTGTTAAAGTAGCAGAAAGTATTCTAAGAACTAAGCCAACATGGGAATGGAGAAAGGCAATTCGGCTGATAGGGATGACTACAATTAGGGATACAGACATTAGGCAAGAGGGGTCTGGAACTTGTTGGAGAAAAGTGCAAAGGGAACCTAGGTATTGATAGCAAATAACTAGAGAGGAAAAGGTAATAGAATAGGAAGACGCCAAGAATTTATTTTGCCTGCAGATTAGAGATTGCCTTCCCTATCAAGGATTGATACCAGAGTATAGGCAGAGAGAAAGAAATAGGGGGGTCCTAAATGAAAGACTTGCACTGGTTGAGTTTTTAGTAGAATCTAGAACAGAGGTTGCTGTTAAAAAAAAAGGACCAATTGGAACATATAAAATATTGTATGCTAACTATAAGAATCAGTCAGAGGAGGTTAAAAAGGATTGGGAAGAGAGACTGGATAAGCAATTCACAAATAAACAATGGGGGGATATATGTTAGTCTCTCAAGTAAGCAACAAAGTCTAGAAGATTTAGGATTTTTGCTTGAAAATGTTTATGTAGATATTTTATACCCCATGTAGATTCCAGAGAATTTTTCCTGAAAATAGGCAGCAAATGTTGGAGGTGTGATTGGGGAAGAAAGAGAGAATTTGGAACATATTTTCTGGGAGTATAATGCGTTAGCAGACTTTAAAGATTCCCTACAGATTACTCTGTCATAGATATTGGGTGAGCAAACTGGTATATCTAAGGAAATGAGCTATGATACAGAATCTGAATTGCCTAGACATAGTAAGGCTTTGTGAAGTCTAATTATACTGTCTGCCAAAAAGTAATTGCTAGAAAACGGTAATCCAAGTGTACTAGAATTACAGAATATAGTAGCAGCGAAAAAACAACTGGAATTGGGATCTTTAGAAAATGGTAGGAGCAAATTACATAGGGAAAAAATGGAATTGTGACGACAGTACATACAGGAGAGGAATGAGGTTTAAAAGAAGACAGGATTTGAATGAGCAATGTAATGTTTGAGTGATTGGGTAGATTATAAGTGATGTATAATGTTTGCAACTAAAATTATCAGTATGGTTTGTGATGTAAAATGCTTGCAGCTGGGATTATGTCAATATGGTTTGTTTTCATTTATATAAGTGTATGATTTCCTGTGTTGTAAGTGATAATTTAATAAAGATGGTTCTTGTTTAAAAAAAAATATATGACACTTGGTGGCTAATGTACAGTTGCACTTCATTGGGCATGAATTCTGTGTCCTTGGAGACTGTCTTCCTGTCATCACCTCATTACTTTGAATTTTCATTCTGCAGGCTTTTTACATATAAAGGCTTTTTATATGACTTCTACAGAAAGTTTGGGAAAAAAATTGGGATTATAGGACTGCTCGTGCATGCAGTGATGCCATATGTGGGTAAAGGGGACATCTATGCCGGGACTACAAGAGATCATGTTTTTTAAAAGCTGTGTAAGAGGACACAAAGTACCCCCATGCAGTACTCATTGTGTAATGTTTGTTGAAGATCAGCTGGGATGGGGAGCACTCAAACTTAGTTATTTCTAAGTTTCATAAGAGTATAGTAGATTCATAGGTTCATTTGTCAAGTTTAAGACCTACTGGAATTCAAGAAGCTTGACTTGTTTGCATTGTAAAAAGAAGCTTATTTCATAATTTTGAGGTCCTTGCATAATATGTCTGCCACTTTTTTCTGTTATTGATAATTATTTTAATACTGTCTTCTCTGATGTGGTGGTAGTCCTAAACTTTCAAGCAGAACCAGATAAGACACTAGCTTGTAAACAAGGCAGAGGCCATTTTTAAGTAACCTGTAAGAAACTGAATGTAACAACTATAACCTATATTGCATTCAAGTAAACTGCATTATAGTAATTTCTGTGGTTATGTGGTTATAATTCACATGATACTTTGCAGTGGTGAATCAGCAAAGACCGCATAATCACATGTTCTGCTTGTTTGAAATATTTGATTTGTTTCTAGGGATTAGATCAGTTCCAGTGAGTATGCAGGTATGTCTCTTGAACCTTAAAGTGCTCATCAGGTAGAAAACCAGCTTGTGATATCATACAGTCAAAATGATGTCTTGTTCCACAGTCACCAGCTTGCACTTTGGGTACATGTGTAAATCTGGTAGTATAATGCATTATAATGCAAAGTGTCAGATTTAGCAGATGTATCAACCCGGATGTATTTGCCATATTTTATTTACCCTTTTCATGATCATGAGGAAGCTAGGGCCTGTCTCCACAAGCAGTAGGCAGAAAGCAAGCACTGGTTAGGCTGACCGTCCATCACAGTGTGCATATATATATATATATATATATATATATATATATATATATATATATATATATATATATGGGTCTACTTCTAAATTTCTAAATTTTGAAGTTTCAAAACATCGACTTTCTTATGGTCGAGACCATAAGATCAAAGTTTTGAAATTTTGAACCTTTTAAATGGTGATCTCTGTACAGAATGGAATGGTATATTTACCAGTTTCCCTGCTGTAGTTCAAGCTCAGAGTTGGTATATTTAATTAGCAGGGGTCTGGGGACGGGGAGGGGGGCTTGTTCTTCCCTGCAAAAACATAACAAAGATGTTTTTGTTTTTATTTTTTTATTTAAATTTCGAAATGTCACAACTTTGATCTTATGGTCTTGACCATAAGAAAGTCTATGTTTTGACATTTTGACACTTCAAAATTTAGAAGTAAACCCATATATCTATCTATATATATATGTGTGTGTGTGTGTGTGTGTGTATATACATATATATGGGATTCGGACACATGCTCGACTAGCATATGTCCAAATCACAAAACATCGAACACACATACACGAAAGCGCTTAACATCGACAAGCGCTTCCGTGTATGTGCGCCTGTTTCGTAGATCGGACTACAGTGTGGGTAAGGGAAAATTCCCTTTTCCCCACTGTAGTGCGATCTCGGAGTGAGAATAATAAAGTAGGGGGGGTGGGGGGTGCCCCCCTACAGAAATGTAGATTTTTTTTTTTGAACTACACATATACAGAAGCGCTTTTCAGTGTTAAGCACTTTCATGTATGTGTGTTCGATGTTTTGTGATTCGGACATATGCTAGTCGAGCATGTGTCCCAGACCCACAGAGATATATATATATATATATATATATATATACATATATATATATATATATATATATATATATATATATATATATATATATATATATATATATATATATATATATATATATATATATATATATATATATATATATATATATATACATATATATATATATATATATATATATATATATATATATATATATATATATATATATATATACATACATATATATATATATATATATATACATATATATATATATATATATATATATATATATATATACATATATATATATATATATATATATATATATATATACATATATATATATATATATATATATATATATATATATATATATATATATATATATATATATATATATATATATATATATATATATATATATATATATATATATATATATATATATATATATGTACATACATATATATATATATATATATATATATATATATATATATATATATATACATATATATATATATATATATATATACATATATATATATATATATATATATATATATATATATATATATATACATATATACATATATATATACATATATATATATATATACATATATATATATATATATATACATATATATATATATATATATATATATATATATGTATATACATATATATATATATATATATATATATATATATATATATATATATATATATATATATATATATATATATATAAATATATATATTTATATATACATATATATATTTATATATACATACATACATATATATATATATATATATATATATATATATATACATATATATATATATATATAGATATATATATCTATACATACATACATATATATATATATACATATATATATATATATATATATACATATATATATATATATATATATATATATATATATATATATATATATATATGTATATATATATATATATATATATATATATATATATATATATATATATATATATATATATATATATATATATATATATATATATATATATATATATATATATATATATATATATATATATATATACATATACATACACTGCTATTGGCAATTTGGAGGATTAGCAGTTCACCTAACAATGCATCTCTTCATGAGCGCCCATAAATTTTAGAGAGAGAACATGCAGACTTTTCACATATGGGAACCACAGCTAAAAAAAATGGAAGAACCTAGGGCTGTGAGGCAATAAACTTTGTCTGCTGCACCAAAGTACGAAGGTGTCATTCTTCTAGCAGCTGTATAATTAAGATTTATGAGAGAAAATGGACTTTTTCTTTTTATGTATTTTTATTTTATTTATTTTACATTTGTTGACTGGGCTAGTCTAACTGGATACATATCCATTTTCGGTAGAGGCCCGGGGAGAAAAGCTCCAACACAAGACAATACAATATAGAATGTTGCAACAGTACAAGCTTAACACAGCTATTGTTAATAAAAACACAATTTTCATAGTGAGTATAACACAAACAGTAAAGGTAATATACAAATAAAGTTTAGTATATACATATATACATAGATTTAAATTGCAGTATCATTATCTTTATGGTTCATTAGGATAAGTCTGTAGTTAGTACAGTAGAGTAAAAGGTGAAGAGTATTCATTAGTATAAAGAAAGAGAGTTAGTCAGGGTTAGTACAAGGGCATAACCAATGTGTACTAAAATAGTTTTAGTTTCTGTTTAAAAAGTGTTATTGAGGACAGAGATGAGTTCACTGGGAAGTAGGTTCCAGTGCTTTCCAACAGTATTAGAGAACAGAGAGTCTCCTGCTAAGTTGTTGAATCTGCTAGTACAAATAAGTAGTTTATTTGAGGAGCGTAAATTTTTAAGATTGTTGTAAGGGGTAATGAGACTAGAGAGTATTGGTGGGTTGATACAGGGGTTTTATGGGCAGTAGCAAGCTGGTGAAATAGAAGCTGATTTTGAAACTCTAGCCATCCTAGCTGCTTTAGATTAAGACAATGATGAGTTCTAAAAGGAGAGCCAGTGAAAAATCTAGCAATATTATTATAGGAGAGTGCCAGTTTGTTGAGGTTGTTTTTTGAAAGATTAGTGTATATAGGTGACGCATGGAATAGAGTGGAGATTAAGTGAGTTCTGGATATAGCGGTCCTGGCTAATGGTGTAAGAAAGGGGTTGATTCTATAGAGGGACCCCAGTTTCTTGTTGACTGATTTTATTGTGTTCTTAATATGAGTATCAATGTTAAGATTGCTATCTATTGTTATTCCTAAGAGTTTAGTGGTTGGGTCAGGAGATATGAGAGTGCCATTATTAGATATGAGTGTGAAATAAGCTGGGGTTGACTTTCGGTTTGGAGTGAAAAGTAAAAGTTTAGTTTTTTTGGGGTTCAGAAGGAGGCAGCAGTTTAAAAAGCATTGTTCTACTGTGTTATGCTTTTTGGGTAAGGGACTGTAGTTCAGTTGGAGAAGAGGCTGAACAAATTATAGTGGAGTCATCTGCATATTGAATACAGGTGGCTTGAGTAATTGCTGAGTGTAGGTCATTAATAAAAATGAAAAATAGGAGTGGGCCTAATATGGAGCCCTGAGGAACACCAAGGGAAATGGGGAGGTGTGTAGATAGATTATTATCCCATAGCACAGTCTGCTGTCTATTGTCTAAGTAAGATTTGAACCAATTTATGGCTGGAGGTTCAAGTGAAAGGGATTTCAGTATATTTAAAAGGAGCTGGTGATTAACCATATCGAAAGCTTTAGATAAATCAATAAAGACTGCAGAGGAAAGAATATTGTTGTTACGGTTTTTGTTAATGCAGTCTGTAAAGGATAGCAGGGCAGTGGTAGTACTGTGGAATGGTCTAAAACCATGTTGACAGTTGGCAAGTAAGTTATTTTGGATTAGGTGGTTAAGTTAAGTAGTTGCTTATGGATGCATTTGTCCATTATTTTTGCCAGTGGAGAGAGTAAAGCTATAGGACGATAGTTTGAAAAGTCGTTAAGAGTTCCCACCTTTATGTAGAGGGATAATGTGAGAGATTTTCCAGATAATTGGGATAGTTCCTTCACTTATGGTTTTGTTAGTCAGAATGGAAACGGGATAGGCTATGGCTTTAGCTCCTTTTTGCAGGTATTCTGCTGGTAGTTGGTCAGCAGGGGGGGGTGGTAGGTTTTAGTTTTTGGAGAAGAGAACAAATGAGGGAAGTAGAAACTGGTTGTAACTGAAATGATGGAAGTGGGCTAGTAGCAGAAGTAGGCAGATTTCAGGTACTTGGAGATAGCTGACAAGCAAGAGTTTGGATGGCATCTGTGAAGAAGGAGTTGAAGGCATTGGCAGTTTATGTGGGATTGTCAAGGTTATAGTCTTGTGGGTTAGGTGTAATAGATTGACCTGGGTGTAGTAGTTTGTTAATGCTAGTCCAAAACTTTTGTGGTTTCTTTTGGTAAGTTTGCTGTAGTTGGAAATAAAAGTTTTTTTTATCAAAGAGGATAGCTTTTTTGTATTATTTCTAAGTTGTCTAAAGTTTTGGTGGTCTGTAGGATTCTTAGTAGTAAGCCATTTTGCCCAGCATTTGTTTCTGTTTATATATATATATATATATATATATAAATTATATAAAATATTTTTTTTTTCTGGCATTGTTTTCTGTTTCTCATCTGTTTGGAAACTGCTTCCCCCTATTCCTGTGGTGAAGTTTATAAAACTGGTCTAACCGCTTTTGTGTTATCCGATTGCTTCAAGGCTTGCTGATTTAAAAATAGTTTGTAAATTCCTGCATACACTGTTGGAAACTCCTGGTGTTCTGGCTGCAGTGTGATTCTCAAAATATATCACTGATTGATAAGTATATTTCTTGGCCTTTTAACCTTTCAGAGTTCTGCATTGTCTTAATTTTGCCAAACTGAATTATTTTATATATTTTCTGGCATTGTTTTCTGTTTCTCATCTGTTCTGAAACTGTCCCCCCCCACCACCAATTCTTGTGGTGGTGTTATAGTTGGTGGCTTTGCAGTTGCCCGACCCTACTGAATATTTGATCTGGGACACCCCTCCCCATCTGGTGTTCACTCTATTTAATACAGAGAGAACATTTGAGAAGGCCAGTCCACTTAGGTTCTTAACCTTGAATTTTTCTTCTGCCCCTTCTTCCTCTCTCCTTAAACTTTACTAAAACAAAAATTGCACTTTATTTTGCTTTTGCCTCTTCTTAAAAGTACTCAATTGTATTTATTCTGCTCTATTTATTACTGCTTTGTAGTAGCCTCATTAAATTGTAACTGTTACTCTAAGCCTTTTGGTTTAAGCACTTGGGCTCCAGACCAGTTGTTTTACATTAAGAAGGTTTGTGGTCTGCACTGTTGTGGCGAGACAGGTTGCTTACACCCTTCTAAGTTGGGAATTGCTGATTGAAGGCTGAGTGTCTGTTATTCTAAAAGTGTATTAGTTCTGGCTAAAGCACTTGGGCTTCAGGCCAGTTATTTTTCATTAAGAGGGTTTGTGGTCTGCACTGTTGTGGGAGGAGAGGCTAGATTCTGCCCTTCTGAGCTGGGAATTTCTGGTTAAAGGCTTATTGTTCCTGCTTATTTGAACTGTTTCTTTCTGAAATTGGTGCACCTTGGTTGCTGTAGCATAGACTAGATTCAGGCATCCTGAATCTAATTTTGTTTGTATAACTTGAGCACTAATCCAGGCCATCTCTTTTGTAGAAGGTTCCCCTGCACCCTAGTGGCAGGAGTGTGCAGTTAGAACTTGCATGATTGAAGACTGCAGGAACAAGGCTCAGTTTTGAGCTTTTGTACTGGTTAATTGGATAATTTGTTTAAATCAGTTTGCTCATTTTCTACCGTTATATAAAAAAATTGTACTTTATTCATCTGCTTTTACTGTATTTGTGTTTCTTCCTACTTTATTTTGCTTTTGCTGCTCATTCTTAAAAGTACTTAATTGCATTTATTCTGCTGCATTTATTACTTCTGGTTAGTAGCCTGGATTAAATTGTAACTTATTCTAAGACTTTGGTTGATGCACTTGGGCTTCAGACCAGTTGTTTTACATTAAGAAGGTTTGTGGTCTGCATTGTTGTGGCAGGACAGGTAGCTTACACCCTTCTAAGTTGGGAGTTGCTGATTGAAGACTTAGTGTCTGTTATTCTAAAATTGTATTAGGTCTGGTTTAGGCACTTGGGCTTTGGGCCAGTTATTTTACATTAAGAATGTGTGGTCTGCACTCTTGTGGGAGGAGAGGGTAGATTCTGCCCTTCTGAGCTGGGGGTTTCTGATTAAAGGCTTATTGTGCCTGCTTATTTGAACTGTTTCTTTCTGAAATTGGTACACCTTGTTTGCTGTAACATAGACTAAATTCAGACCTGCTGAATCTAGCTTTGTTTGTATAACTTGAGCACTAATCCAGACAATCTTTTTTTGGAGAAGGTTCCCCTGCACCGTAGTGGCAGGCTGTGCAGTTAGAACTTGTCTGATCGAAGACTGCTGGAACGGGGCTCCGTTTTTAGCTTTTTATTGGTTAATTGGTTTAAATCAGTTTGCTCATTTGCTACTGTTACATTAAAAAAATACACTTTATGCATTGCTGCTTAGCTAGGGTTAAACTCTTCCCGGCACCATAAAGTCTGCTCTTCAAATTTCCCTTAGAACTAGCCAGATTTTTAGGTTTAGCACTAAAATATGTTTCTTTGAGCTCAGCACTTGTTCAGAACTCATTGTAAGCACTAAATAAGCTACAAATTACTACAGCACTCAACTTTCCTCACTTGTCTAGAAGAAAACTGTTTTTAGTACTTAATAAATAAGCACCTGTCCAGGCATGTCTAAGGGTCAGCTGCCGGTGTTTTCTCTTGTCTGCCTGATGAATCTGGGCATCTTGGGGCAGTGCAGCAATTGCCTCGTACACAGACAACCCTCTCCTCCTACCACCCAACACTACAGCCTATGAGAGATGCACTTATATAGCCAAACTGGAAGCACAGCTCTCTTCACCCAAGACTGGGCTAGACTGTCAAAAGGAGAAGGTAAACAATTGCACCACACCACACCACACTCATCATATAATCCCTCAAAACCAACACCACCAAAACACACACACACACAAACACGAAACACACCTACATTCGTGGAGGCTCTCAATAAAACTCTGCTCAAACAGAGACCTCCAGAGCAGAAACACAAGCAACCTCCTTCCCCCTAACACAACCCAAATGATACATAGCCCGCAAACTCAGTGTGCCACTCAACCACAGCCCATAAGGCATAACAACATACCCAACACTCTAGTCATAGGTGACTCTATAGCCAGGCACACTGATGTTCCACTCACCAGACTAAACAAGGAGAAAGTTACTGTCAGCTGCCTGTTGAGTGCCAGGATCCACCACATAATGCATGCACTCTGGTCACTCCACAACAAGTACAAATATGACTGTCATTGTCCATGTTGGTGTAAATGACCTGAGATGTACCTCCCTGAACTACATGAAAAGAGACATGGAGGAGCTCTCTGATCTTGTAGCCCAGGCAGGTATGACCCTAGCCCTGAGTAGCATCCTGCCATCACCCAGAGTGATACCACAGTACAAGAACAAAATGATTGACTTCAACAGTTGGCTAAGCTACTGGTGTCATTCTAAGAGGATCCAGTATCTGTCTGCCTGGGATGACATGATCGACCGACCACGATGCTTTGCCAGAGATGGCCTGCACCTGTCGCCCTTGGAATTCCGAATACTGGCTAAGGCTCTTGCTACCCCTATAGTGCCTTATTTAGGCAAGGTTCAAATGACAAATTCACCACCTTAACAGGTACAAGCAAGCAAAATCTGTGGGTAATGCTATCAATGCTAGAAGTCTAACCCTCAAAATGCATTCACCCAAGGCACTCCTTAAAATGGAGAACATCAACATCTGTGCAGTGACAGAGACCTGGTTCAAGGCTCCAGAGAGCACCCCTGCATTACCAGGCTACAATTCATATCATACCTTTCAGCCACCTAACCCAGACCGAAACACTAAAGGTGGAGGCGTGTTCATATTCATTAAGGATATCCACACCTCCAGGCTAGTTGCTCAGCATAATGCATCCGAGATTATCCAAGTGCAACTAACTCTGGGCAAGACCACAATCCAAATTGTAACTTGCTTACAGATCCCCCGTCATACCCTAGGATTCCCGCTCCTCATTTCTTGATACACTGGAAAGTATTAGGGTACAACCCAACACCCTAATAATGAGTGATTTCAACTACCCCACCATTAACCGGGAAAATTACTCATGTACCAACTCTTTTGCTCATTGTTTTCTGGAATTCATAAATTCCAATGCCTTGGATCAACTTATCCACACCCCACCAGGGGCAGCATTGTCCTAGACCTGGCCATTACCAACATGGGTGACTGGTGTTCCACACCAGAGGTCAATTCCTCGTTGGTCAGGTCAAACCACAAGCTAATCACCCTAGACATCCGCATCCTGCCCCACCTCTCATTAGGGAAACCACTGTAAAAAATTTCTCCAAAGCCAACTTCACGCTTCTTAAGACAGAAGTGGCAAACTTCACGACACCCATGCAGACGGACAGTAGAGATGAGACTGCTGAATCCTACACAAATGCACTTTATAAGCACTTACACGAGTGCATGGATCGTGCTATCCCTAACAGAACCAAGATGCTATCCTCCAAAAAAAGGAAGCTAATCTGGTGGTCCCCTGCCATAAACAAATTCTACAACAGAAGAAAGAAACTGTTGCAAAAAAGAGTAAAATCCCATGATTGGAGGAACTCCCTGGTCAGCCTCAGTAAGAAGCTGAGATCCTTCACAAAATCCTCCAAAGCTAATTACGAAAACAAAATTGCCACTGATTCTAAAGACAGCCACAAAGCATTCTATAGCTATGTCAAGAATCCCAATGGCAACACTCAGATCTGCTTTGAGTTGCAACACAATGGCACTAAATATACAGAACCAACTGATATTGCCCACATCCTGGCAAATAGGTTCAGTGCTAACCTGACCCCCCTCTCACCCTTAAAGGGCCCATCTCTATACTGGAAGAATGCAAAGTTCCTGTAATCACAGCTGCACAGGTAAAAACCACACTCTCCAAAGCCAAGAACACAGCATCCATGGGACCTGACAACATCCCAGGCTGCATTCTAGATGAACTGCAGAATGAACTGGCACCTCACCTAAGCACCATGTTCAGTCATAGCCTAACCTCAGGCTTTGTGCCCACTGAATGGCGCACAGTCATGATTATCCCACTCCACAAAGGGGAGCCACCACGGACTCTGGGAACTACTTCCCAATTAGCCTGGTCTACAAGGCCATGGAACGTATCATCATGGATCTTATAAAGACATTTGTAATCTCAAACTCTGGACCCCACCCAGTTCGGGTTTGTAAAAGGCAGATCATGTCTCCTAAACCTGATAGACTTCTTTGAAGCAGTCTCCAAAGCTGTAGACGAGGGTAAGGTGGTTCACACAGCCTATCTAGATCTCGCCAAGGCTTTTGACACCATCCCCTACTCTGGAATTATAGATAAACTCACTAAACTAGGTATAAATCCGTATGTCACAAGATGGGTTGCCAACTGGCTCACTGACAGAACCCACACTGTGAAAGTAGCAGACTGCAACTCCGACTTCAGACCAATGACAAGTGGAGTACCACAGGGTTCAGTCTTGGGTCCTCTCCAGTTAGGTATCTACTTTTCTGACATACAGGCCAACACAGAAGGTCTATGGCTAACGAAGTTCGCAGATGACTGTAAACTAGGATCCATAATTGAAACTCCTAACGATGTGGCCATCCTACAGAAGGGGCTCACGGAGACAGATGCCTGGTGTCAAAGCCATGGCCTCAAGCTTAGTGCCAAAAAGTGCATTGTCATCCCCTTTTGTAAAAACTCTGTACCCATGAGCTACCACATAGGTGTTAGTCTACTTAACACCGAAAGTGTGATGAGACCTTGGGACACAGGTGGACAGTAGTCTCTCCTTTGATAATCACATCACCACAGTAGTCAGGAAATCCTTCTACATGGCACACCATCACAAAAGGTTTCTCATCCAGGAAAAAAGAGGTCATTGTTCCCCTAAACTTGTCACTCTTTAGACCCATTATATAGTACAATGCCCCTTTTGGTATGTACCTAACAAGACCTCTACAACAACTGGAAAGGCCACAGAAATGCCTCATAAAGAGAATTACCAGCCTCAAACAGATGTCTCAAAAAAAACTCCAGCTTTACTCCGTCGCTTATCACCTACTCAGAGGCGATCTCTGCCTAACATACAAAGCTATGTCAAACCCACAACTGTTGGACATGCTCCACTTAAAGAAATCCCAATCTCTCCGAGCTACATGCTCTAGGGATCTAAAACTTGTCACCACAACAAACAGAACATGCTGGAGGGATAGATTCCTGTCCCAGAGACTTCCCATACTCTGGAACAAACTACCTATCTATATCAAATAAAGCTCCTCATTAGCACTCTTCAAGAAAAATTTTGATATTTGGATGGGAAATAGGAAATTCACCCCAGGGATCACCTCTGTGGCTCTGCTCGACAGGGGCACAGGAAAATAATTTTCTTGGGTGGCGAAAGCCAGGTTACCTTTTTGGCTAGGCGTATATAGGCCCTAGAGCCAATAGACTAATACCCATCTATGAACCTATAAAAAGTCATCCAGTTTTCCATTAGAAATTCTTGAACTCAAAGCACAAAGGTTGTTTGGTTGTTTTTGATGAGATAATCTGCATTTAGACCCCATATCCAGGTAATCATAGAATCTTTAATGCATCCTGAGCTCAGAACTAAAGAATGACTTGAACACCACCTCTTACATCGGGTCTATGTTAAATGTTAGAACATCCAAAATGTTGAACATCACATGGTCGAGACCAAATGTTCGACATTTGGAATGTTCGAACATTAAATAAAAAAAACAAAAAAAAAAAGAAAAAGCACTTTAACAGCATAAGCAGGGGCGGAACACCCCCCCTACACCCCACGTGGGGGCTGCGCCCCCCCAACTTATATATACCAACTCAGAGACCTCCCTTCAGTGCAGGAAAGGGAAATTTTCCCTATCTGCACCGTACGGTGCTGTTGAAAGTCAAGTCTTCAAACACACATTTGGTCTCGACCATTTAACGTTCAAAATTTTGAGCGTTCGAAGATTTGTCAGGTACCCCTTGCATCTAATGAAAAAAATGAAGAATATGGTTCAGTACGTTTCCCAAAGGAGAGAAGTACCTCCACTTGTGAGATGTCTGCCTTCATCACATGTAAAGTGGACAGCGTGTAAACTTGGGAAGTTATGCTCTACACTGTTTAATTCCCCAGTCTATTTTCCTATTAGTTGACAGTGTCAGTGATATTACTGTTCGTTTGTTTCCGTTAATTCACTGTGTAGACTTTTCCCTATTGCTGTGTGACTGTGGAGTTAGTGTATATAAGGGAATGAGAGGAATGCAAGGTGGCTTGCCTCACGTAAATAATTTTTTTAATAGTCTGAAACTTCATCTGGTTAGTTTCATCAGGCAACTTAGTCAGTGAAGCATTGGTGAAATTACTGGCTATAAGTGAACGTGTGCAGGCCATGGAAAACTATTTTCTGGATATATATATATATATATATATATATATATATATATATATATATATATATATATTTATATATATATAAAAACAAACTGTGCTTTCTTCCCCAAAAACTGAAAAGGTGTCACTATCTACTGTCTAATTGTGAGAGGTTAGGGTAACTTTAGTATTAAATATATAGGCAACATAGCCTTGCTTTTAATTGGGTTGTTGCTAAAGATGAGTAGAATGTCCTCATCAGTGGTTCTTGCATTGCACATTGCATAAAATCACCAGTTCTACTTAACCATCATAGTTTCTGGTACTCTCTATCACCAGTTCATACTTAACCATCATAGTTTCTGGTACTCTCTGTCACCAGTTCTACTTAACCATCATAGTTTCTGGTACTCTCTTTTTTTAATTTCTCCAAGTCTTTTGGGTTTTTAATACGATGACGGGAATGGACCCCATTCCTAAGTCAAAGTATGATTAAAGTTCATGAAATTGGTATGCATGTATGTATTTATTTATTTTATTTTAACATTTGTTTACCAGGTAATGTCCGTCTGGGCCAGAAGCCTATTTTCAGTGGAGACCCAGGGAGAAAACCTCCTGACATACAGTAGAGAATTCTAACAATACAGAAAAATTTAACGAATATTAATAATGTTTGATATGAATCATTTTATACTTCAAAAGCAATTAATTATGATAACAAAATGAAATACAGTTTCAAAACAATGTGTTTTACCAAACATTTGATAAAAGAAGACATTTTAACAGTGCCAGGAATGGTACAATGTAAGATCAGTGTGCTTGCCTAGGATTTAAGACCACACTAACTTCTAATAGGAGAAATGTAAGAAAAGCGTTGGTTATGAGGCGGTAAATAATAGTTATGGGGGTTGAGCTAGCTAGAGAAAGAGCAGTAGTATAATATATAGTTGGGGTATAGTTGTAATATGAGATACAGTATTGTTTCAGTCTTTGATGTCAGCCAGAAATGCTCTTCGCAATGCCCACCATGTGCCCTATAATGACTCCTCCTGCAGTTCGTACGGAGTTGCATTTATTGGTAACATACAGTTGTAGATTCTTTTTTATAAGAGTAGTTGCTCCTACTACTTTTGGAACTGCCTGGGTATCTTTCTTCCTTATTGCTGTAGTTTCTACCTGCAAATCCTGATATTTTATGACTTTGTGTATCTCTGTAAGTACGGCACTGTAGTCATTGAGTGTGTCAGATTCAATGATCAGTGCTACTTCTTTTCATGGACCACTGTATCCGGTTTTCTAGCAGATTTTCAGCCACTTCAGTACCATAATGTTTGCAGAATCCCCAGTGCAACAGTCTTGCCACTTTATTATGCCTTTCAGTATACAATTCTTCTGCTATTAATATGTCACAACCAGCAACGAAGTGTGCAACTGTTCCCAATTCTGTTGTACAAAACCTCCATTTGTCTGTTTCTCCCACATGTTCAATGGACTTAGGAAACCAATGTGTACGTAGCCACTGTCTTGGACTTCCAATATTAACCTTTCATCTCCTGGTTTGAATTCACCTGTCCTTAACCATTCCTGAGTTTGATCCTGGTCAACATGTGTTTTTTTCCAGAAGTGTTCTATACTTGCAACTATATTTAAGCATTTTCCACATTTCTTGCCTTCTCATCTCATCCTTTACCTTATACTCTTTCTTTTGTTTTTTTTTTTGGGCACATTCAGTTGCTGCCTAATTTTTATCTACTTCTGCTTTGACCTCCACTCATGCTTGATGCCTGTATGCTTTGCTTAATTAAGCAGAGGAGTCATCTTAGATTTATTCTCCTAGTGTTTCAAAACCTTCACTACGTTTGGGTCTTGTGAGGCCAAGCAGGTATGTGTGCAGTCCCACAATTGCAGATCTGTACATGTAATTAATTTCAGAGACCCATCTCTCCTTCGGAACGGGGAATATATAATCTTGGTATGCACTGATTTTTAGAAATCATTTGATGAGCATGAAGCATCCTTCTTGTTTTCCTGTCTAATCTGTCCAACACATTTTGGGGCCAGTCAGTCACTCCGAAACTGTAAGTTACGACAGGAAGAGCAAATTGGTTTATAGTTTGGATTTTGTTCCTAGATATCAATGCTGTTTTCAGGATTAATTTAAGTCTTCTAAAGTATTCCTTACTAAGTTTTATTCGCATTTGTTCATGTTTTATTGTTAATCCATCACCTCCTAGTCTCTGGTACTCCAATGTAGAATTCCTGCTGATAAATGACCCTTGAGCAATGGAAGATGTGTATGTTGTTAATTATATGTAGTGTCCTGTCTCCAACTAGTGTGTGTGTGTCTAAAGAATGATTGTCTTTTCTTAACTGCTAACTGACTCTCCAATCCTCCCCCGTCTTAGTTAACTTTAGGATTTCAGGTGGTGCCAGGAAACTACTTTGGCAGAAACTAGGCCAAGTCATTTGTGGGGAAAATAAAGGGCTGTTAAGTATGTTAACAGTCCTCTTAATGTTTTCTGTCGGGTTGTTACGAGGGTGCAGGATGCTGTCCCCATAAGGAAAAGAATAAAAGGAGATTAATGCAAGATGGCTGTTGAATTACAAGATAAAGTGAAACAGTGTGTTGAAATTGTGTGATCTCATTCTGTCATTTACTGTCACATAAAAAGTTGTGAAATAATGATTGCGGAAACTGAAAGTTCAGTTAATTTATAAACAGCAGAGTAGCTTTGTTTGTATTCTCAGAAATTCCTGGGGTTCGATCAGTTCCAAAGAATGAAGGTGCACAATCTTGGATTCCAGTAAGATTTCTATGGCTAATACTGGAAGATAGTTCAGTAAATTCTTCGGAGGTGCAGAAACTGACATGCAAGTCATCTGCACCTCGGCTTTGTTAAAAATTGCTGCTTATATTACCAAGCCTCACTGGGATATCTCTTTCTTTCTGATCCCAAATGGAAATGTACCAGGTGCTGAAAAGTAGTTTAAAATATTTTGTGTCCCAGGACTCTAAAGAAGTATCTGCAGGTCATTGCAGTCTGTGCTGTTCATTCTTGCTGTTGGTTGTGGTGGCTGTGCACTAGCTTTTAATACTTTTATCAGTGTCTGTGACTCATTGTGTATGCCCAGCATAATTTTCATTCAGGATACAGTTCCACAATGGCATTCGGAATGCTGCTGTAATCTGCATATGGATAAGGTTGCCTTAAAAGGACTTGCCTTTGTCTGAAATTCAAAAACGTATCATGTCTCATACCCCTACCTAACACACCTGCTTTTTAAGGACGTGTTTCCCCACTGACACAATCCACTGTTGGAAGTCTACTTTATTGCAGGAGCTCAAAAAAGGGGCATTTTAATATATGGAGTTGACCACAAACTGAGTAGGCATTTTGATGTATTTTCTGAGAGATTTATTGGTTCCTTGTTTCTGTGAGTGATTAATCCATTGACATAATGTCAGCCTGTCACGTACGAAGACCCGCCCATGTGTGATAATGAAGTCACACAATCCTTTCCTGAAACCTTTGAAATAAAATTGCGTAAGGAAATTACAGCAAGGTGGAGTCATCAGTGAACTAAAAATGAGAACCAAAATTGTATTGCCAGACAATCCATGTTTAAACTAGCAAGGACTGATTTGGAACTTTGCCAGTTTTCAAATATTTTGAAATGCTTTAGTTCTTCATTCCAACTCAAGAGAGTAAAACTTGACAGTTTTCAGATGTGACAGTAATGTTGTTCATTTTTTTTAAACTCCAAAGTACCTTTTGGGACAAGGAACACTTACGAATAGTTTTGAACAACTGCTTTGTAAGGTGCCCTGAAGCTGTGCTAAGCAGTAAAACATCAGGATGACAGTGGTACAGCAGAATGTGTTCTCACTTCACAGTAACAGGTTACCTGGTTTGATTCTCTCCTAGGGCACCTTCTGTGTGGAGTCTTATTATCCTCCCTATATTTAAGTCCGTTTCCTCTGCGTGCACTGGTTTCCTCCCACATTCCAAAGATATGTAGTAAGTGGATTGGACACTCTGAACTGGCCGTAGGTGTGAGTGTACATGTGAGTGTGTAGTGGGGAAGAAGTACTGTGGCAGAGCTAGCCACCTGGCAATGTAAATCTTGCTTCTAGATTATTGTCATTGGTGAGGTAACATCCAGACCCCATGTGCAAAAATGGGAAAAAGGGGTTGTGGATGGGTGGATCAGAATGACAGTCATCAGAGTTTTGTGTACCCATTTAACTGCATTATATTTATTTATATACATTTCTTTATACTGTTGTGAATGTCACTCTTGGTACATGGCTGTTAAAAACTGCAGTTGTCTTTAAAGTTTAAAGTAAAATTAGATTAGCTGTGTGAATTCATTTATAATGCCATAAGATTGCAAAGTTTTCTTCCAAAAGTAATTCAAGCTGTCAGAGAGATAAATTTAGATTTAAGTTAGCAAAGTTAACTTAACACAAAAAAAAATGGACAAGCCTAGCAAACAGCTATACTAAATCAACAAAGCAACCAGGCTGGCTGCAGACACCAGGATGACCAAAAATACACACACACAGTTTTATTGATTAAGCGGTTTTATCTCCTACAGCAGCGACTTTATCAGAATAACAAAATCCACTGACAATCCCTCTTTAAATAGAACTAAAACCAAATCCTATTGGTAGTAAAAAAATGTCATAATACATCACCATTCCAGTCTTAAAGGGACAACAAGATATATACATAGTAAGACAAGGTAGGTTACACAGAAAACCTCAAAGTAAAATTAATTAAAATACACAAGATAAAAATGTAAAATATCACATATAAAAACATTTGGGTTGAATATGTTCCCACTAGTAAATGCATTTGAAAAAACTTATGTATAACTCTACTAAAAGGTAAAACAAAACACATTTTTAACATTTTTTAATACTCTAGTGGTTTCAACTTGAGGGCTGGAGTAATAGACAAATAATCATTTAAACCCGGTAGTGCCCCTGCATGTAGGTGCAATTACTACCTCATCTTACAGTATTCCAGTTTTAACCCCCAGTCACCCCCACCTTTACGGGGTATAACTTGTTCCAACACCCAAAATCTAAAATCAGCCCCTTTACGTACCTTGCTGTGTTTGTATAAAGCGTTGGATTCTTTTCTACAGTTAATTTTGTATAGGTGTTCATAAATCCTCAGCTTTAAACCACGTTCTGTCTTATCCAGATAATATGAGGGGCAAGAAACATGATATGCTAAGTAAACCGCTCCCCTGGAAAAACGGTTGTAGTATCCAGCAGGAGTTAGTTTAATATCAGACCCAAGAAATGACATTGTGGGCATCTCTTACATTTAAACGTACCATATTTTGTTCTATTAATAGCCCTTCCAGAGAGGTTTGTGCCCTTTTTAAATGTCTTCTTTAAATTGTGACCTCTCCTATAACTAAATTTCAGTGATTTCTCAAACACTTTTAAACTGTTATGCATGGACACAAACATGTCCCAGTACTTGCAAAAAATATTTCTAATTTCCTGATTGTATCTGAGCACTAGGTAGGGCCCCAGTTTGCATGGTTCCTTCTGGGTCACAATCCCCCCACCATACTGAGAAGTGGGGTTGCTTATGCGGGGTACTAGTTGAGGTGAACTAAACAGGGGTACAAATTTACTCCCCCATCCATCAAGAATTTCATCTTTTAATGACTTGATGAGAGATTTGGGGTAGCCTCTGGCTAAAAATAAAGATTTAATAAAATTGAACTCTTCCATTAAATCTTCCTTAACAGAAGTCATTCTTGCAGCCCTCACCATCTTGCCCCTTCACTTTGCTTTTCTTTTGGTGGTGAAAGGGGTGATTGCTTTTAAAATGTAAACAAGAGTTAGAAAAGTGATCCTTTCTGTATAATTTGGATACAAACCTTCAATTATGCACATCCTTAAAAATTCTAACATACAAAAAATGTGTGCAAACTCTCCACATTGAGTAAAAATAAGGAACTCAGCGGTAGTAATAAATGTCAAAAAGGCCTCAATTGTCTGCACACACCCTCTCCAAACAATAAATATACCATCCAAAATCTGGTAATATACTTGGATGTTGTTGAAAAAGGATGAAGGGAACAAAAAATGTTTTCCCAATATAACAACACTATATTGGCAAATATAGGGGCGCATGCACCACCCATAGCCACGCCATCCATTCACTGGTAATATTCACCATCAAAGTAAATACAATTGTTTTTAAGTACCAATTCTCTGGTTTGCAAAACTAGTCTGTCAATGGGGCTTAAGAATTCAAATTCTGTCCCAGTTTCTTCAAACCATTGTAGGCCTAACGTGTTGGGTATAACAGAAAAAAAAGTCTTTATGTTATTGGTAATAAAATGGTAACCTGAGTCAAATTCCAAACTCCCTATTTTAACCAAAAAATCCCAGGAGTCCACCAAAATATGGTTGAATAGCCTATAAAAAGGTTTTAGCTTAGTGTCCACATACATGGCTAACGGCTGTGTCTTGGACCCTGCATATGAAACAATAGGTCTCAAAAGGGGGTCAGTAGTGCTTTTGTGAACTTTAGGAGTGGCTGAAAATACTGGGTATAAATGTTTTCTCTACTTTTTAAAATTCATACAGTCCTTTATCAACAGCCCCTGTAAAAGATTGTCCTCTAAAATCATGTCACTATTTTTGTAGGCTATAAAAATTTCATTGTGTGATACTTGAGTGTATCTGTTATCAGCATTCAAAATTTCCAGCATTTTGGCAGAATAAGACCATTGTTCCGTCATCACCACCCTACCCCCTTGTCAGGTTTCATAATTCTAAGATCCTTGTTGTTACTAAGGTCTTTAAGAACACTCACCTCTTGATAAGTAAGATTACTATGAAACTTTCTTTTCTTTTTAGAAAAACATCCTAATATTGTCCACCAGAGTTTTAAAATTACCAGGATAGGATGTAAAGAGGGATTAGCAATACTGTTTTTCTGGAGCCTACTAAAAAACATGGTCATTGGCAGCACCACTGAAAATCACATCAAAATTAAGTTTCCTTCCTTGTCTAAAACCAATTCACGTATGTCAACCCTCCTAGCTGGGACATAAGCAAATCCTTGGAGAAGCAGTTCAAAGTGAGAAAAATTCAAATCCAAATCACTGTAATTAAAGACATGAAAGTTATCAAAAGTAACTGTACATCCATCCTTGTGAATAACATGTGAGGGGGAAACAGGGGTGACACCTGTGCTGCTCTTGATGTTACGTGAAGCCCCAGAGGTCACTACATTCTTCTGCCCCTCTGTACTGCGAGACCCTCTGACCGTAAACTGCCCATGAGGTTGTCAGTTTGTGACTTGGGCATATGTAGGACTGGGGTTCAAGTTCTGTATGTGTGGTGACCTCCTGAAGGGCTGGGGTCCTAAAGGGGCACTCCTCTCCTGCTGAAATTTATTTTCTGGGTAACATCCATCCCCCTGTTATGATGATCATGCTGGTCCCCTTAAGTACCCTGCATAGTATTTCAACTTCCCTTAGGAAAGGCAAGTTCATAGGTTTGCTTTCCCTATAATCTGTTGTCCCTTTCTAACTTAGATAATTTCCTAGTCTTAATTTTCTCAACAGCCTTATCCACATCCTTAAAAATAACAAAACATTTGCACTTGTAGTCATTCAGAACTAAACATTAAATCACCCTGAATAAATGTGTTTAAATTCAAAATGTCCTTGTGGAGTTCACTAATAATTTTCTCAATAACAGTAGCCTGAATAATGGTTAATCCACAATCATTTAAAATGCTTATTAATTCCTTTTGAAAGTCTGATCCAGCTTCCACATTGCTGAGAAAATTAACTCCTGCAAATACCAGTTTTCTACAATAAGGGATTTGTATTTTAACAAGTTGTTACTTAGTTTGTGGCACATACAGTGGTAGGATATATCAGCATCAGTCAAGGTAACTTTAACAAAAGTTGATAAGATAAAACAATTTTAACAACTTTATTGAATTAACACTTGTGCCATAGACAAACTTACATTTACATAGAAGTAAATCAAGCAGTATTAATAAGTTCATATTTGCAAACATTACAATTCACATCTATTGTTAAATCATATAAGTTAAGCAATATTACAAAAATTGTTCAATTCCTCCCTCTTCTCAAACCTCATTCCTCCTCCAAAACATTTTTCTGCATGTATTGCCCCCCCCCCCCGTAATTTCCACTTTGTGTAATTTACTCCTGCCATTTTCTATAGATCCCCCTTCCTATTCTTATCTCTGATGCAACATTCACTACAAATGTAATTGGTTTAGATTTTCATTTTCTAGTAATTGCTTTTTTGAATGCCCTCAGAATTAAAATTGACAAGACCTTACTATGTTTAAGCAATTCAGATCTGTTATCCCAACTCAAAAAATTATTTCCTTAGTGGCACTCATTTGCTTACCCAGTATTCCTGACAGAGTACTCTGTGGGGAATTTTTAAAGTCTGAGAACCAAGTGCTGATAATGAATTTAATCCAAATAGTAGACTGATGGCGACTCACAACAAAAATAAAACACATCCAATGTATCAAGCGCTTTCACCTAGGCTTTCCCAGGCTTTCTCAAGACCAGTACTACACATTTCAATGGATATCTTTATACTGAACCTTGCCAATTAACAAGGTAATTAGTCTTTCAATCAAACAATTAAAAACATATTTTGCTATTTACTTACAAGCTTTTCCTTTGTAGTAAATATTAAACAACTATTATAACCAACTTTAAAAACAGTTTGACAATTATCCATGCATAATTACTTAAATTACAGATTAATTTGTAATAGACAAAAATCCTAAAATGCTTAAACACCTTTTACACCTTTCAACAATTTAATAGCAACAATCCAGCAGATGTTGATGAAATTTAAAAAAAATGTTTGTACTGTATTGCCACTACATATATTTAAAAAAACTAAGAACCAACTCTTAAAAACTTTTTGTACACTTCATGAATGAACTATGAATGTAATAAATAAATGTGTGGACTATTATAACTTCGCCCTTCTGAGTTTAAGTATACTGCTTAAGCTTAGGGCATCATTAAGGCCAGGGGATCTTGCAGCATCCAATTTCAGCTGCCAAAGCAGCTCCCTATATTCTAAGGAGGTTTCCCAATCCCCTCCTCTTGGGTTGAATTTTACCTGCTCTAATACTAAGAACCTAAGGTCCATTTGTTTACAAACCAAAGAATGCTTAAAAAGGAAAAGCTTGTAAGTAAATAGCAAAATATGTTTTTAATTGTTTGATTGAAAGACTAATTACCTTGTTAATTGGCAAGGTTCAGTATAAAGATATCCATTGAAATGTGTAGTATTGGTCTTGAGAAAGCCTGGGAGAGCCTAGGTGAAAGCGCTTGATACATTGGATGTGTTTTATTTTTGTTTTGAGTCGCCATCAGTCTACTATTTGGATTAAATTCATTATCAGCACTTGGTTCTCAGTTTTTTGGACTACATCTTTGCTTACCAGTTTGGTATTTGGTGCTTTACATTGTTTTTGAATTTTTAAAGTCTGCCAACTCATTACAATCATCAAACATGTTCCCAGTTACCTCTTCCTTCCACATCACACCTCTATCTTTTGCCATCTACCTGAGGAAAAGTTCTTTGGAGTCTGCTTGGGGTATAAAAGTGTCTATGGAAACACTTCCAAGCAAAAATCCTAAATCATCTATATTCTGTTGCATATTTGGGGGTCATACATATGTTCTCCCATTGTTTCTTTGTGAATTGCTTATCCAGTCTCTCTTCCCAATCTTTTCTGACCTCTTCTGATTGATTCTTATAATTATTATGTAATTTTTTATATGCTTTACTAATTTACTAGCTACTCTTTTAGAAGATAAAGCATTTTTAATGTTAAACGTGTAACTTAACCTTTTGGGCAGGCACTTCATTACTGCTTCCCAGCAATCACTTATAAATGCGTATTTTATTTGGTACTAATGAAGTGAATTATTATAATTATCTTTAGACACTGCCCAATAACACCATTTTTCCTTTTTATTAATTTTTTTGTCTTTGTCTAATCTTATGGAGTGTGAATGGAAATGCCATGTGAAACGTTCAGTACATCTTTTTAGCCAGCTTAAACCTCAGCTTCTGTTAATATTTTTATGACGGTCATTGTTTCTTAGCCGGAAGTTTATTGCTCTGTCAGTCATCTTGACCTTAGCTGGTGTAATTGCACATTCGGCAATAACTGTGAACTTCAGTTTTGAAAGCCACAGTGTCCAAATTGAATACAAAGAGTTTGATTACTGTTTCTTGAGGGAGCAGGGAACAAATCCTACCTCACCCTCCTTGCAGAGGGCTTTACTCCCACCTTAAAATATTAGAAGTGTTCACATTTGTTAAACAAAGGCCATCACCTTGCACACCCCCACCCCATTTGGGACAATGTGGCACCCAAAAGCACACTTTGCACTCGAGACTGTCAAAAAGTTATAAATCCCATTTTGAGAATGCTCTTAAGTATTATATTTGCTTTAGGTGACTGCATTTATTTCTCAACTTTCATGCAGTAGATATCTTTCATCAGTCTTACTTAAATCTGCCTCTCAATCTCCTGAGACATAAAACTGTTTAAATATTTGTCCATTTCTTGGTGGCTCCTCAAAAAACAGACAAATCCGCATGATGTCCTTCTGTTCTCATGTTGCAGTATTCCAAACTCTTGGGTTATCCTCTGCTTGCTTACTCGAATGTCTGGCCAGTATACAAAAGCTTGTAGTCACTGCTAGGTACATGGGACATCTGACTTTGGCCTAGGGAGCTTGAGGCATAAAAGTGATGTCTGCACGCACCTTTCCTCAGAACTTATCTGCCGCCAGTCAGAGATCAGCACTTCACGCTGTTTTCGCCGTTGGATCTTCACGTTTCTAAGATAAGTACCCTGTTGGGGCTGTTTCTGATTCCTTTTTGTCACTGCATGTCTGTTAAGGTTACATGTCATCCAGGAAAGGAAAGTGCAGGTGCGGTCATCAGATCCCCCATAAGGACACCCACAAACTCTGCCTTTTCTGTCTAGGGCCTACCCATGACCAGCTTACTTGCACGATCTGTCGGGCCTTCATCCCAAAGACACTATGCAGTCCTCTACATGCTTTGAACATGTACTTAGAAAATCATTGTCTTAAACACTTAGCATTAAGGATGGAAGGGTCATCTGGTCAGTCCATAGAACCATCTAAAAAGAGGGCCAAGGTTTCCAGGCATGAACTTGCTGCCCCCCCCCCCCCCCATGATGTCCCTCCTGTGGTTGACATTCGCCTGAGAAACGTTCGGAGTCTACCATTACAGGTATAGTGGGTACCCCTCAGGAGGTCGCAGAACCTAGGGCAGAAGGCACGCCCAGAGAGGGCTTGCAGACATTGCTTGCCAGCGATGAGGGGGAACCTCAGCTTCTTAGGGCTAACCAGACAGGCCCTTCCATTGCTTCTACTGCTTTCCAGCAAACAGAATCTAGGCCTCTCTCTGAGACAAGGCCTTCTCTAGGGCCTAAGCCTTCTAGACCTACACTTAAAAAGAAAAACAAAACATCTCTCCCCCTCCTGCTGAACGCCAACCTGATTGGCAGGCTTTTTCACAGAGCCTATCTAATGCCTTTATGGCCCTAAGGCCTGCCATGCCTGTTTCTCTACAGGCTGGTCCTCCTATCAGTCCCAGGCCTTAGGCTGAGGAAATTATCCTACCTAAGGCTGAGGACACCTCTTCAGAGTATTCTCTCTCCTATGTCTCTCAGATGCCTTCTCCTCCTGGGTATGCTTCCCAGGAGGATGAATCTGCTGTGGCGGACTCCCCAGGGGAGGACTTCACCTTTGGGGAGAATTTCTAAAATGAGAGAACACTTTCAGTGGGACTCTTCTGCAGTGTTAGAGGTCCAAAAAAGGTAGTATGAGCTTCTGCAGATGGAAAGCCCTGCTCCTTCTACATTTCCTCCAGTGTTACCGGCTTCCTTTGATGCTTTTAATGCTCCCTGTCTTAATCCTGATTCACAACCACCTGCCCTAGAAAACCTGAGAAGTTTTACAAAGTCCCTGAAGGGACAAATTGTCTGATAAAATGCCCTGTTGCTGACCCTCCCACTGCTTCAGTTTCAGCAGACAAGGCATCCAAGCTACTTCCCTCTACCTCTGTCCTTCCCACAGACAAGGACAGTAAAGAAATGGAGTGCCTTGGTAAGAAAGTATATACTTCTGCTACCCTGGGCTTTAGGGCAGTACTGTACCAGATGCATATGTCCAAATATGCATTGGCTCATTTGACCCAGGCCACCAAGCTTTTAGATGACCTTCCTGACTCATCTTCCAAGGCTGAAATCTCCAGTCTCATGTCTCTGTCTTCTCAAGTTACTACATATTCAGTTAGATGCAGCTATGATGCTGCAGAAGCCTCTGCCAGGTCTGCAGCCTGTGCTTCAGTCCTTAGAAGATACTCGGGGTTAAGGATACAACCCTTACCCATTGATATTAGGGCCAAATTACTGGATGCCCCCCTGGATAACGCTGCCCTTTTTGGATCTAAAGTGGCTGAGCTATTTAAGGCCTTCAGCAAAAAGGGAAGGAACTGCAGGATTTAAAATGCATTTTCATCTCTCTCATGCTCAAATTTCACAGGACCTATCCCTCAAAGATCCAGTTCATGAGGAAACACTCTGACCCAGCTCCCCATGCCAGGGCAAGAAAAGTCACGAGGAAACAGCAGATCCCCTCTAAGTCTTCTCAAACTCCTGCCCAGAAACATCCCTTTCAGGATGTGACTACCTGCCCTCACTGCCACCCCCTCCAATCTCCATTCCTCTGTCTGTAAGCTTCTCACTGTCTTCCAGTTTGGCAAAACATCACCTCAGACAGTTGGGTCCTTTCCATCAATGAAAAGAGTTACTTTATAACCTGGATCATTTCCCTTCTCCCAGGGGGATTCCCCAGCCACCCAAAGATCAACTTCCCTTTTTCCAGCCAGAGACCGCCTCCATTCACAAGGAACCATACAGCCAGTTCTTCTGGCAGAAAAAGGAAAGGGATTCTGTTCAAGACTCTTCCTAGTTCCCAGGAAGGATGGACCTTGGAGGCCTATCATGGATGTCTCTCACCTCAGTCTTTTCTTACAGGTACCCACTTTTCCTATGCTTACTCTTCAGACCCTTTTTCCAGTACTGATATCTCAGGGATTTTTAGCCACCTTGGACATAAAGGATGCCTACCTCCACATCCCTATAAGGTCCAACTACAGAACATATTTGCACTTTGCTGTTGGTTCCTTACAGTTTCAGTTTTCTGCCTTGCCCTTTGGACTCTCTGTAGCTCCAAAGGTCTTCGCCAAGTGTCTGGTTCCATGGTTGCTTATTGCAGGGACCAAGGGATTCAATTTTTTTCATACCTGGACGACCTCCTGATTCAGGCAGAATGCTCCAGATCCCTGCAGAACCAACTCCACAAAGTCATCTCACTCCTGCAGATTCTGGAATTCAACATAAACTTCCCAAAGTCCAACCTGAGTCCTTCCCAGGACCAAGTTTTTCTAGGCTGCAGGATAAGGGCAGATGTCATGAGGGCATTCCTTCCACCACAGAAAGTGGAAACCCTGAGACAATATCTGGTCTCTGTTCTCAAAGCCACTGCTTTGACAGCCAGATAGTATCTCAGACTACTAGGTCATGTGGCTGCCATTGTACCCATGCTGCCTCTGGCAAGACTCCACTCAAGAAAACTACAATGGTACCTGAAGTCCACATTGGACCCAACACTCACACCCCTTGGACTTCAGCATCCCCTTTCTTCCTTGCCTGAGGAAGGAGATTCTGTGGTGGATGAATCAAAAAAACATGTTGAGCCAGCAAACTGTGACCTGAAAAAGACATTTATTAATTATAATAGCATAAAAACAAGTAACCAGACCGGTTTCGGCTGGTAAAAAACACAGCATTCATCAGTGTAAACCAGAAAAATCAAATGCTACTGTTTAAATACATTGGTTGAATCAAGTCACGCTCAACCCAGGACCCTTGCTACAGTCCAGAAACTGTACACAGATACCTCAGATCTAAGTTGAGGGGCTACTTTGGGCAGCCTGAAAGTGCAGGGTGGCTGGTCACAAACCTTCATATGGGAACACATCAACATCAAGGAAATGAGAGCAAGCCTATTTGCCTTGACATCCTTCCTTCATGCCCTAAAACAAGGTCCCCTGAAGTTGTTCACAGACAACACTACAGTTCTATGGTATGTGAACAAACTGGGCAGAACCTAATCTTATTTGCTTTGCGGACTTGCTCTCCAAGCCTGGGACCTGGCAGCAGCACACGGAGTCTCCCGGCAGGCAGTTTATATCCCTTCAGCTCAGAACATTCAGGCAGACACTTGAGCAGGTCCCCGTCACAATCCCAAAAATGGATGCTTCACAAGGATGTGTTTCTGGACATTGCCCACAGGTGGGGTACACCACAAATAGATCTGTTTGCCTTCCATCTGAACAGACAACTGCCACTGTTTTGCACCAGGCTACCCAGCCTTTTAGCAAGGGCAACGGATGCCTTTTCAATCTCATGGAAGGGGATGTTTCTACATCCATACCCCTTCCCATTACTTCAAAAAGTCCTGCTGAAGATCCAGCAGGACAAACCAGAAATCTTGCTGGTGACTCCCTTTTGGCCAAGACAACATTGGTTTACCCCTCATTCTGCATTTAGCCAGGGGCAGTCATCCCAAGTTACCTCACAAAGTGGACCTTCTCACACAGGACAAGGGATCCCTAATCCATCCCCATCTGGAATCTCTGAATCTAACTCTGTGGGTGATAGAATTTTAATCCCTTGTAGACACCTTTACACTGAGGACATACTAACAGTCCTGCAGGAGGCCAGGAAACCTTAACCCTAGGAGATCTTATTTGTGTAGAGGGAAGAGATTCTCCATGTGGTGTCTACAAAGACAGCTAGACCCATTTCAAAGTGAGGTCCCCTTAGTGTTGTCCTAGCTGTGTGAACTCTGTCAAGCAGGGTTGGCATATTCTTCTGTTAAAGCACACCTTGCTGCTATTTTGGTCTGTCTGCCTCTTGATCCCACCTAGCTTCCCATCTCCCTCCAAAGTTATTCCTTAAAGGAGTACTACACCTCAGGCCCCCCAGGAGGGACAATTCCACCTCCATGAGATCTGATTTACAGAAACTCACTTTTGCACCCTTTGAACCAGCTTCTTCGGCATCTCTGAAACTTTGTACCTGGAAAACTGTACTCGTCGTGGCCCTGACAGCCAGAAGAGTGTCAGAGCTCCAAGCCGTCATGGCAACTCCTCCCTTCCTCATCTTCCACAAGGGCAGAATGACCCTGAGAACCAATCCCTTCTTTATGCCCAAAGTGGTCAATGTGCTATCCTTAAATCAGGGTATCCACATGCCCACCTTTTTTCCTCACCCACAAAATGACAGTGAGAGAGTCTTGCATTCCCTTGATGTTCACAGACAACTGAGATTTTACCTTGATAAGACTAAGGCCATTAGGAAATCAGAGCAACTATGCCTCTTTTCACCCCAGAGCTCTGGGAAAGGTGGTGACAGAACAGACCATTTCTGCTTGGATTTCCAAGGCTGTTTCCTTTTGCTACACATTCCATGGGAAACAACTCATGTCTAAAATTAAGGCTCACTCCACTAGAGCCATGGCTTCATCAGGGACCTCCTTACTACCACCCCCTTGTTCCTTGTGAGCTTTGGCACTCACGCAAGAGTTTGGAATACTGCAACATGAGAATAGGAGGACATAGAATAGTTGTGTAAAATCTTAACCATAACCATAGATGCCCTTCTCTTCCATGTTGCAGTATTCATTCCCTCCCTTCTTACCCCCTTTTTTCATCTGAACTGTTCCTTTTTGGGTGGTACAGGACTTGTACAGCTATACTGGGACTGGAGTCCGACTGGAGCATTCAGTTCTGAGGAAAGGTATGTACAGATGTCACTTTTATGGCCCATGCTCCCTAGGCCAAAATCAGATGTCCCACATACCTAGCAGTGACTACAAGCTTTTGTATACTGGCCGGATGTTCGTGTAGCAAACAGAGGATAACCCAAGATTTTGGAATACTGCAACATAGAAGAGGACATCTATGGTTAGGGTAAGATTTTACACAACTATTCTTTCCCTCTGTATTGCAGATTTGGAGTGCTTCCTTCAGTAAACATTGTTCTGCATAGTTTGCTGTGGACAGAGTCTCCACTGATCAAAACACTGCATACATTGAAAAAAAGAATACCTCTGCAAGTCTTATTTATTTTAACAAAAATATTGGCAAAGTCTAACATGTCAATGAACAGATGTCTTGGGACTTTGGTTCACAGTATGTTTTAGTGGAGTAAAGCACTGAACTGCAAAGCAGGATGTCCTTTCATATCACTGTTGCAGTGTTCTTAACTAAAGGGATCCCCTGCCAAAGGTAGCCCAATGTCTGGTCAGTATACCAAAGCCTTAGGTTTTCAAGGATGTCATACATCACACATTTGCTCCTCACTCACAGCACAGGGCATAAAGATGATGTATGGACATTGACTACCTCAAAACCTCTTTGCTGCCGATCCAAATGTCATCTTTGATTATCGGTCTGCACTCTCCTTTGTGCTGTTTACCAAGCCATTATCAGGTAAATGCCCCATTGGAATTTTCTTCTTGTCTCCTCTTTGTTTTTGTTGGTTTATGAGTTTCATCCAGAAAGGGAAAATGTCAGTGTGGGAGACAGATTCCCCAAAAAGACCATCACAAGTATTGTCTTTTTGTTTGGGTGCTTTTCATGACAGTACTAAGTGCTTGGTTTGTCAAGCATTTGTCCCCACTACCCTATGTAGTCACCTCTCCTTGTCTATCTACCTGGAGAGTCAACATCTTAAGTTGTTGGCGCAGAGTGCTGTGGTGAAATCTTCCCATCCTGAAGGTTATCCGTCTGCCAAGAAGACCAAAAAAGTTGGGTCAGATTTGGCTGCTGTGTACTGCCTTCCCCAGATGTATCTTTTGAGGCTGGTTAAAACCTGGAAGATCGTCCAGTTGTTCTGTCAGACTCCTCTGCCACGACGGCATCAGAGGGTGGTGTTCATCCAACTACTCGCATGTCTTCTGAGGCTTTGCAGATGTCTGCTATGGATGTTGAGGGGAAACTTCACATGGTCATTTCAGAAGGATCAAGGAGTGTTCCACAGATTCTTGTTTGGGAGGAGATTCCCACTACATTGATTGAGTGTTTGCAAGGGTGTGTACCTCCTAAGGTCCTTAAGGCTGACATTCCCTTAAAGAAGCAGAAAACAAAACACATCTCCCCTGCTCCTAAGGATCCCCAGCATGAATGGCAGGATTTTACCTAGGGATTGTTTAATGCACTCATGGCCTTGAAGCCTTCCCAGGGAGTTTCTGTCTCTGCTCTCCCTTGGTCTTCTACTCCAGTCAAGAGGCCTAGGAAGCAGGACTCCTTGGATGAGGATTTGGATTCAGGGCAAGAGTCCTTGGCATACTCCTCTTGGATTCCTTCTCTTTTGGACTTTGGTTCTGAGGAGGAAGACTCCATTAGTCCAGAGTCTCTCTTTGGGGATCATCTCTCTCATATTTGTTAAATGGGATTGTTTTCAGGCTTCTGACATCCAGAAAAAGGTGTTATGAACTCCTCCAGATGGCATTCCCTAAGCCTTCTGCTGTTCCCCCAGTCCTGGCTGCCCTCCTGGATGCTTTTTCAGCATCTTCCCAGGCTCCTGATGCACAACCTCCCCCTCCTAAAAAGCCTGATGGGTTTTATAAGATGCCTCATTGAGTGTCTGTTTCTCTACAAATGACCCTCTTCTGACCACTCTGTTGTGTCTGTCTCTTATGACAAACCTTCTAAGCTCTTGCCTTGTACTAAACCACTTCCTTCTGATAAGGGCAGTAGGGCTATGGAATGGCTGGGCAAAAATGTATATACTGCTGCTATCTTGTCCTTTCGGGCTGTTAATTATCAGACCCATATGACAAGATATGTCTTAGCTGTTCTTTCTCAGGACTCCCAGGTTCTTTTTGACCTTCTTGATTCTAAAGGGAAGATTTCAGCCCTCTCTTAAGTTCCTCTTCCCAAGTGGCTCGCCATTCTATTCATAGGTTCATAGGCAGGTACTGGGTTATCTGCCCGAAGGCATTTATAAGCCTAGCCGGAATGTGTTGGCTTTCGCTGCCTTCTTGGATTAGTTCCCTGTGCCTCTGTCCAGCAGAGCCATTGAAGTGATCCCTGGGGTAAACTTTGTTTCCCATCCACTCGTCAAGGTTTCTCTTGAAGAGGGTTAGCAAGTAGTTCTTCCTAATGTTGATTGGAATCTTGTTCCAGAGCATGGGAAGTCTCTGGGACAGGAATCTATCCCTCCAACACATCCTATTTATTGTTGTGGTGAAGTTTAGATCTCTGGAGCGTGTGGCTCAAGGGGATATGGTTTTCTTTAGGTGGAGCATGTCCATCAATTCTGGGTTGAACATGGCCGTGTATGTCAGGCAGAGATCACCTCTGAGTAGGTGGTATGCAACCGAATACAGCTGGAGTTTCTTCAGTTGAGCTCCATAGGGCATCTGCTTGAGGCCAGTGATCCTCTTGGTGAGGTATTTCTGTGGTCTTTCCAGTTGTTGCAGGTGTCTTGTAAGGTACGTAATGTAGTTATGATGTAACTGATGCTTCTTCTAGAGCTGCTGCTTTTGCATCTGTTGAGATGCTACTCTTGGCTTTACCTCCAGCATTTGCCTTATGATATTAAGGCTAAATTATTGGATGCCATCCTTGATAATAAAAACATCTTAGATTCTGCAGTTGCTGAGCTTTTTAAGTGACTTCAGGACAAGGGCAAGGCCCTGTAGGATTTGAAGCATATTTTTGTTTCTTCTATTCTTAAATTTTACAGGAATTATCCTTCAAAGTCTGCTTTTATTTATAGGCAGTCTTGCCCTCCTTCCAAAGGTAAGAATGTTTATAGATGGGCTCCTTCTGCTAAGTCTACTCCTACAGTTCAGAAGCCTCTTTTTCCAAGCAAACCAGGTTCTGTCTGACTGTCTTCTTTCCTCCCTTCTAAATTAAGTTCCTCTCTCTTTGTCTTTCCCTGTCCCTTCCCAGTTGGTTAAGGATCACTCAAGGTTCTTGGGTTTTGTCAGTCATTTGTCAAAGGTGTCACATGGTTTGGAAATCCCTTCCCCCATTCTGGGCATTCCTCAACCTCTTCTGGTTCCCAGGAAGAAAGGCACCTGGAGGCCCATTCTGGACCTTTCTCAGCTCAACACTTTTCTGAAGATTTCTTCCTTTCAGAAGCTGTCCATTCTTCCTCAGGCTTTCCTGTTGTCTCAGGAACTCAAGGATGCTTACCTTCTTATCCCCATTCATCCCTCTTTCAGGAAATATTTGTTTCTGTGCTTCTTCCTTCCATTTTCAGATGTTCTTCGTGTTTCACTGTTGCACTCCTCACATTTGGGTTATACCTGCCAGGGTAGCCCTCGGCCAGCCCGAATACCAGAGACTTTATATTTCTGAGTCTGTTGCTGTCACTTGAGGACTGACATCAGGTCGTCAGTGGTATAAATTAAGGCAGCCAATGCCATTACCCCAGTCTTTCTTGCCGTGGAGCCCAAAGCAGAAGCAGTTTGCACAAGTGTCGGTCGGCCACTACCTGAGTTTAATTTCTGAATTGAAGTTTTCTAAAGCTAAGTACTCCATTGGGGATATTTTTTTCTTGCACTAACCGATGTCAGGAAAAGTTAATAATTGTCTCGCCTGTGGAAAGCATATACCACACTGAAACGTCTACTCTTACTGCGTCACTTGTCTAGGCCCAGACCAGGACGTCTCCCATTGTCACTTCTGTGCTTTAACGCCAGAACTATCCATCTTTGGGCCCTTATTGTAGCCAGATATTTTTATTTACAGTCCTCGAATTCCGATATGGCTTCGGTAAGCCATCGGACAACAGGTCTTCTGAAAAAAATGTAAAGATAAAGAGAGAGACAGACCGCACAGGTCCAAACCTTCCGACGATGCTTCTGTTAAGCTAGTTGTCAGAACTCTGGTACTCAGTGAGGTGTTTTTGCAGCCCCTGATGCCTGCTTCAGTTGATTCGCAGGCCGCTACTGAGACCCTTTCGGAGTCTGGTATGCCGCAAAACTCTTCTTCGTTTAAGGATCCTGTGGTTGTCTCTACCTTGGATGGCTCCTGAGCTGCTGAGCAGGCCACCGGCTTCCAAGGAAGTCCTTCGCACCACCGAATCTCGACACAAACTGACGTTTTCTTTCGTGATTACCGTTCTTTTGAAAACAACTGAGTTCCTTAGGCCCAGGGTTCAAACCACACCCAAGAAACTGACTACCCACTCTCGGGCACCTGCTACCTTGCCCCAGTCTCAAATGCTTAAAATGGCAGAAGACCTTATCATGCTGATCTGGGAAAGCCGTGCTACCCCCTCAAAAAGAAAGAGAGATATGTACCTAGTAGTTTTGTCTGAACAAGAGTCAGATTAATCTGATGCATCTGACTATGAAGACATGCAGCCCCTCTCCACTTATGAGGATTCTGATGGAGAGGAATCCATTCCTTCAGCCTCTCCCCCAGAGGATTTTTCCTTTGGGGAAACCCTGCATACTTTAATGGAGCATTTCCAATGGGAGAGTCAGGACTACCCTCAGTCTAAAAAGAGGTGCAGGGGATTCCTAGATCTTCCGCAACACAGACCCTTGGCCATCCCCCCAGTCCTGGATGTGGTGGATGATGTTTTCCTTGAATCCAGCTTGACTCCTGACACCCTTCCTCCTGCCCCCAGAAAACCAGACCGGTACTACAGAGTCCCTGACACAAATGTCTTTTTAAAAATCCAACAGCTGACCCTGAGGTCATTTTTCAAGGGTCAACAGGGATTAAAGCAACCTCTGCTAAGAATCCCACCCCCTCAGACAGGAATGCCCTCCCAAGCATTGGACAGATGGGGTAAAAAAGTATACACCTCAGCTACTCTTGCTATCAAGGCATTAAATTGTCAGTTCCATATGCTTAAATATCAGCAACATACCTTGGATCCCCTTAAACAAAAAATGTCCTCCTTTCCTGCTTGGGCAGAATCTAAAGATTTACAAGACTTAATGCATTCTGCAAGTCAAGTAACTAAGCACACTTTGCACTGTGGTGTTGACGCCCTAGAAGCTTCTTGCAGGGAGGCAGTCACTGGATCTGTCATTAGAAGACGTGCATGGCTTAAGGAACAACCCCTGCCAGACCATGTCAAATCTAAATTGTTGGATGCACCCTTGCACACACATATCTTATTTGGCACTAAGGCAGAAGAGGTCTTAAAAAAGATGGAATTAAAAGCAAAATCTATGCAAACAGTTAAAGATTTCTTAGAGGTCCAGCCCCCTGGGTTCAGCAGGCATTTTGCTTCCAAGCACTGGTCCTTTCCTGCTCCGAGTAAACAGGCCCAGCCTAGGCCCTGTGGAAACAGACCCCCCCAGACAGCAGCCCCAGTGAATGCAGAGATCTAAACAGTGGACTATTTCCACTTCAAAGCCAAGGCATTCTAAGCCACCTCCTTATGGTAATAACTCACAATGACTCACCTCCTCCCCTCTGTCCACCTACACTTACCCCAAGGAGGAAAACTCTCCTTTCACTCAAGCACCTGGGCCACCATTACCAAGGACCAATGGGTTCTGATCATTGTGTCTAAGGGATACAAATTTTCCTTCCACATCCTGCCAATCCCAGAAGGATTCCCAGATCTACCACCAAATCAGTGGGCAGAGGCTCAAAAGCAAATCCATTCCCTGCTCTCTTTGAGGGCAGTATAGCACGTTCCTTCAGAGCAAATATGCCAAGGCTTCTACTCTAGACTTTTTCTGGTGCCCAGAAAAGAGGGAACCTGGTGCCTCATCCTCAATCTATCCATTCTAAACACCTTCCTGGTGATCCCAAAATTCAAAATGCTCACCCTCCAGCAGTTGCTACCCATGTTCTCCAACGATGCTTGGCTAGCCACCCTGAATCTGAAAGAGGTCTACCTCCACATTCCTATCAGGGATTCATTCAGAAAATATCTCTGCTTCAGGGCAGGATCTCAGCACTTTAAGTTCTCTGCGCTTCCCTTTGGCTTATCTACCGCTCCCAGAGTTTTCACAAAATGCCTGGCTCTGGCCATTGCCTTTTGCAGACAAAGAAATATTCAAATTTACCTCTACTTAGACACCTGCCTTATTCAGGCAGACAGCCAGGAAAAGCTGCTCAAACACCTGTCCTTTGTAAAGAGCCTACTTACCTCCCTAGGGTACACAATCAACAAAAAGAAATCAAAACGGGTGCCCACCCAAAGGATAATCTTCCTGGGAGCAAGTCTGGACACAGCATCCCAGGTGACATACCTTACACTGGTGAAACAAATTTTCCTGTCAGCCTACTTCTCTCAACTGGCCAGTAGGCCCCAGCTTTCTGCAAGGAAAATCCTGCAATCTCTGGGGTTCATGGCATCTTGCATACTCCTCATTCCATATGCCAGACTGCATATGAGGAAACTTCAGTGGTACTTGGAGCCTTTGGTGTCAACACTGTCAAGACCTGGAAACTCTTCTACCTATAATTCCTTGCCTCAGAAAACAGTGTCTTTGGTGGGCAACAGCATGCTCCCACAACAAGTGACTAGCCTTCTACCCACCCCCACCGCCCAGACCCTCACCACAGACACATCAGACTACGCTTGGGGTAAACACCTGGATGGCAGGTGCATACTGGGCCAATGGAGCCCACAGCAAATCCCCCTGCACATCAGTCAAAAAGAGATGATGGCTGTGCAGCATGCCTTGATAGCCTTCAAACCCCTTCTCTCTCCAGGGGTTCTCCTGATCAAACAGACAACACCACCGTGATGTGATAAATCAACAAGCAGGGAGGGACTCGCTCCTACCCTGTATGCAGGGTGGCCATGACCCTTTGGCTCACAGCTTCTTCCATGTAACTACACTTGTTAGCACAATACCTACCAGGCTCTCTCAACTCCCTGGCAGACCAATTAAGCAGAAACCTTTTGGACCCATACAAGTGGCAGCTCAACAGAAGTACCTTCTTCCTAATAACTCAGAAATGGGGAACCCCAAAGGTCGACCTCTTTGCCTTCCACACCAACCATCAGCTCAGCAAATTCTGCACCAGGGAGCATCACTGCATGGCTTGGAAAGTGGATTCCTTGTCCTTCCCCTGGGTCAACCTCTTGGTCTGTGCCTTTCCTCCCCTACCTCTCATCCCCAGGGTACTGCTCAAAATCAGGGAGGAAAAACCAAGGACCATTCTTATAGCTCCAGACTGGCCCCAACAGCACTGGTATCCAAAGAAATACAACTGGCTTTCAAGAACTACACAAAACCAGAGTCGATGCGAAACAAAACGTAGTACTAGTTGGTTAAATGAAGCAAGTACTTTTTTAATGAAGTAAAACACTTTTCGTCGCTTTCATAAAGCAACTTCCTCAGACAATACACAAACTCAAAACGCTGTTTAAATAGTAAAAATCGGTCACATGACTGTGTCGAGCCGGTAACATTGTTTTATTACAAAGGTACACTTTGATACATTTAAACCTGGTATAGTTTGTATAATTGAATCACAAATTAAAAACTAAATATAAGACTATTCAAAGAGTGTTTAACAACTAAAATTAAAATCAAAACAAAAACAAACATTTTTAAAAAATTTTAAAATATGTTAAACATACTATATATATATATATATCCATACACCTAGTACTTATACATCTTGAAGTTACACTCTTTAGTTAATCTAAATACACCTAACTTCTGTGTCAAATGACATAAAAGTGTGTTGTTATTAAATTCATTTATCTTCATTCTAAACTTTTTAATTTTAACAAACATGTTATGTTGCAATGGTCATTTAGACCAGGTGGTACAAAGGCGTTGGTTCTAATCTGCCATGATAGCTCTCTGTTGTCGAGTAATAGACTATAAGGACCTCGTCTAATGTTAGGTTGAATAAAGTCTGTTGCTGTAAACATAAATTTATGTCCTGGATATTTCAAAAGGTGTCTAGCCAGAGCGTTCTCACTTTTTCCCGTGTTGATAGCGTATGTGTGTTCATATATACGCTCTTTAAACTTTCGCTCTGTCTTTCCAATGTAAAAAACATTACACATGGAACACAGAGCGACGTAGACTAACATTTCTGAATTACAATTAAAGTTGTTTTCAAGTGGTATTTTACTTTGTTGATACTGACTACCCTACCTATGGAAATGTACAAGTACCACAAGTAGTCATACCTACAAGGTTAAATTGTCTTCGGTCACTCGTAGATTCCAATATTGTTTTTAAATTTCTTCCTTTCCTAAAGACTATGTTTGGAGGCTCTTCAAAAATTTCTTTTATTGTCCTATCTAAACAGAAAAGTCCCCAGTTCTTATATAATATAGTTCTGACTAAAGTGGAGTCGAGGCTGGATGGCAGGTGCATACTGGGCCAATGGAGCCCACAGCAAATCCCCCTGCACATCAGTCAAAAAGAGATGATGGCTGTGCAGCATGCCTTGATACAGGAGCGGCCCTAGGTCAACTGGTGCCCTAGGCAAAACAGCTCCATGGCACCCCCAACACATTACCTGGTGCCCCCATCCTGGTCTACCTACACCAAATACTGGAAAAGTGCCCCTGCTACACCGGCACCCTAGGCGGCCGCCTAGTTGGCCTATGCCTAAGGCCGGCCATGCCTTGATAGCCTTCAAACCCCTTCTCTCTCCAGGGGTTCTCCTGATCAAAACAGACAACACCACTGTGATGTGATAAATCAACAAGCAGGGAGGGACTCGCTCCTACCATGTATGCAGGGTGGCCATGACCCTTTGGCTCACAGCCTCTTCCATGCAACTACACCTGTTAGCACAATACCTACCAGGCTCTCTCAACTCCCTGGCAGACCAATTAAGCAGAAACCTTTTGGACCCATACGAGTGGCAGCTCAACAGAAGTGCCTTCTTCCTAATAACTCAGAAATGGGGAACCCTAAAGGTCAACCTCTTTGCCTCCCACACCAACCATCAGCTCAGCAAATTCTGCACCAGGGAGCATCACTGCATGGCTTGGAAAGTGGATGCCTTGTCCTTCCCCTGGGTCACCCTCTTGGTCTGTGCCTTTCCTCCCCTACCTCTCATCCCCAGGGTACTGCTCAAAATCAGGGAGGAAAAACCAAGGACCATTCTTATAGCTCCAGACTGGCCCCAACAGCACTGGTATCCCTTGCTGCACAGCCTGTCCCTGCTACCTCCGTGGCATCTTTCTCAGATTCCAAACCTCCTAACCCAGAGGTAAGGGGAATTCATGTTTCCCCTATTGCAGACACTCAGTTTGGCAGCTTGGCTTATTCCCTAACCCTGAACCAATCTACCATCCTCAGTAATCAGGTTCTGGATATTATCCATGAGGCCAGATGCCCTAGCACCAGAAAGTCTTATGCAGATAAATGGAATAACTTCTGCACCTGGATCCAGGCTAAGGGGGCCAGTACGGCACAGCCCTCCATCCCTCTCATCCTGGATTACTTAGCTGACCTACTATACAGTGGTCTCTCTTTCTCCTCTATAAAAATTCATGCCTCTGCTATTTCTGCTCATTTTCCCACTGAGCAGCCCCTTTTCTCACACCCTTTGCTCAAACAGCTCCTCAGAGGGGCTAGCAACTTGAGCCCCCCCAGAAGGGCACCAGCACCAGCTTGGAACCTTAACTTTGTCTTGGAAAAGCTCACCTTGTCTCCTTTCAAACCAGCTTCTACTGCAGAGCTAAAATTTCTCTCCTGAAGGACAGCCTTCCTTCTGGCCATCACTTCAGCCAGAAGAGTCTCTGAGCTGCAAGTACTCATGGCTGTGGAACCCTTCATCATCTTCCATGCAGACCTGGTATCCCTCGGAACTAACCCATCCTTCATGACCAATGTGGTGTCCAGTGTGGCTCTCAACCAATCCATTCATTTGCCCACCTTCTTTTCTACTCCCCAGAACAAGGGGGGAAGGATTCATCACTCTCTAGATGTACACAGACGGCTCAGATACTATCTGGATAGGTCTAAATCCTTCAGAAAGTCTGATAAATTGCTGATTAGCATTGCTACAGGGGCATAAGGCAAAGCCATCTCCGAGCAAACCATTTCCAAATGGATAGCACACTGCATCAACTTCTGCTACAAACAGCATGGTAAGCCTCCCCCCAAGGGGGTCAGGGCACACTCCACCAGAGCAGCCGCCACCTCGGCAGCTTTCCTCAGAGGAGTCCCCACCAGGGACATCCTGGAGGCTGCCATCTGGACATCTGTTCACACTTTTACCAAACATTACCACCTGCCTCTCTTCTCCAAATCCAAGGCAGGGTTTGCCTCTGCAGTCTTGCAGGGCATCCCAGCCAGCCCCTAGCTTCCATGACTGCCTCCACCCATTTCCTGAGCTTTGGCAATCTACCCAAATGTGATGACTGCAGTAGTGAAGCACAAAGAACATAGTACAGTTGTGTACACTTACCATAAATGTAGATGTTCGAGTGTGTTCACTGTTGCAGTCCTGGTTTCCCTCCCTCCATCCCCCTTTATTCTCTTTCTCCTTTTATTACCATTCTTCCTTGTTGTTCTCCTTTCCTTACAAGGGACATATTGGTATTTATTTTCCACTGGTGGGATTCTTCCACCAGAACCTGGCCTCCTACTTTGGGGGCTCCTGACAGGTTAGGTCAAGAAAAGCTGATGTAATGGTGTTGGCTGCCTTACTTTATACCACTGATGACCTGACGTCAATCCTCAAGCGACAGCTACCGAAGCAGAAATCATAAGTCTGTGATATTTTGGCCGGCCGAAGGCTACCCTGGCAGGGATGACCCAAGTGTGATGACTGCAACAGTGAATACACTTGAACATCTACATTTATGGTAAGTGTACACAACTGTACTTTCTTTGCTTTGCCCTTTGGTCTCTCTACTGCACCAAGGGTTTTCACCAAATGTTTTGTTCCAATCATTGCCTTTTGCAAGATGAGAGGGATACAGATCTTTCCTTCCCTGGACGACTCGCTCATTCAGGCTTCCTCCCCAAAGATCTTGCTTCAACACCTTCACTACACTATTTTCCTCTTGCAAAGCCTAGGATTTATGATAAATTTTCAGAAATCCATTGTGTCTCCTTCTCAGCATCATGTTTTTCTCAGTTGCATTCCTATGCTCGCTTTCCTGCTACCACCCAAGGCTGTTGCTCTAATTAACTTTTTCAATCCCTTCTTTCTTGAGTCTCAGTTGCAGCCAGGGAATTTCTAAGGGTCTAGGCTTCATGGCCTCCACCATTTCTATGCTACATCTAGCCAGACTCCATATGAGAAAGCTGCACTGGTTAATAAAGTCAGTATGGCTCCAACACTGTCTTTCTCTAGACTTTCTAGTTCCTCTTCTTCCTTGCCTCAAAGTAGAGCTTCATCAGTCAGTTCATCAGTTTTCTGTCAACCCAGGGCTTCCTTTTCAGCCTCCAATCCACTCTCAGGAACTTTTTTGGATGCCTCAGACATGCGGTGGCGTGCTACTGTAGGCTATCTCAAGGATCAGGGTTTTTGCCCCATTCATCAGAGGTCAGACCACATCAACATCAAGGAGATGAGAGTTGTTCTTGTTCTTAAGGCTTTCTATTCTCTTTTTCTTCCAGGGCCTCCCAAGATCTTTACCGACAATGCCACAGTGATGTGGTCCATCAACAAGCAGGGGGCATGGTCTAACCTTTGGTGCAGACCAGCTCTTCAAGTTTGGGATCTAGCTGTCTAATATCATCAGGCTGTTGATATGCATGTAGAGCAAAACATTGTGGCAGACTCTGAGCAGGTCCATCACACAGGCTCATGAGTAAATGCTTCACAGAAATGTGTTTTTGGACATTGTCCACCAGTGGGGGTACTCCTCAGGTAGACCTTTTTGCCTCCCCTCTGAACAGACAATTTTGTCTTTTTTACGCAAGAGTCCCAAGTCCTCTGGCTTGAAAGGTGGACTTTCTCTTTGACTTGGAAGGGGATGTTTCTCCATGCTTTCATTCCCTTTCCTCTGATAACAGGGATCCTGCTCAAGGTAGAGCAAGACTCCCCCAAAAATCTTGGTGACTCCCATTTGGTCCAGACAGCATTGGTTCCCTCCTCTTCTGCACCTAGCCAATAGAAATCACCACATGTTACCTCACAGGGTGGATCTACTCACACAAGACAAGAGGTTGCTCATCCATCCTCACTTGTTAACTCTTCAAATGATGTGTGGGTGATAAGATCCCCTTTAGGCAACTTTTTTCTGAGGCATGCTTTGGGTTATGCAGAAGGCCAGGAAACCCACTACAAGGAAATTCTGTGTATCCAAATGGAAGAGATTTTCTGTCTGGTGCCTTGCTTGTAACCAGGATCCACTTTCTGTGGAGATTACTCTGGTTCGATCTTTTGTGTAAATTGCTCCATGCTGGGTTGGCATATTCTTCAGTTAAAGCTCACCTTTCAGCTATCTCTGCTTGTCTGCCTTTGATTCCTCCTTTGGCCTCTAGGTTTGAAGTTAAACAGTTTCTTAAAGGCGTCCATCATATTAGGTCTCTCAGGCAACCTATTTCTCCTCCCTGGGAACTTAATTTTGTTCTTGAAGAATTGACTCTTGCAGCATTGTACTTGGAAAATTATTTCTTTTGGCTCTTTCTTCAGCTAAGAGAGTATCTGAGCTTCAGGCTCTTATGGCTGTTCTTGTTTTTTGTTTGTATTAATCATTCTTTTATGCCAAAGGTGGTTAATGAATTGTCTCTTAAATCAGTCTATTAATTTGCCCACCTTTTTTCCCTTTTCTGCAATCTGCTAGTGAGAAGGTTCTTCATGACTTAGATTTGCATAGACAGCTCTGGTATTATTTGAATAAGACTAAGGTCATTCGCCAGTCTGATCAATTTTTTGTTG
>NC_056743.1:822927203-822929703 GCF_019279795.1 Protopterus annectens
GCTTTCTGCAAAAAAATAAAAAAATAAATAAATAAATAAATAAAAAAAATCTTGTTTTCCCGCCTTACTGAACTAGAATAGTCCAGTCTTCAGAGTTTGCTGATCTCTGGGCTTTGGCTTGGTTCCTGTGCTATTCCATATTCTTATTTGGATAAAGGGAAGCTTCTTTGTTCACCAGTGGGAGTGGGGAGCACTGAGCAGCCTATTTGTCCCTAGAGCAGTGGATCCAGCCAGAAACTTGTAGTCTATTGGCCATTTTGGGTAAATTCCTAGCTCTTTTCAACCCCCTGCTATAAAACCCACTTTAGCGCGATTTAGCGCGGAGTTGCCCATAGAGCACCATCAGGCAGCGCCGGTTAAACAAGGCTAAACTATTTCTGGCTCCGTAAAGTGTGCTCTTCAATTTTTCCCTTAGAACTTCTCTACTTGCAATCTAAACAGTCTATTCTCTATCTCAAAAGGTCAGCACTTGCTCCTAAAGCATTTTTATATAGGTAAAGCTCAGCACTTGCTCCTAAAGCATTTTTATATAGGTAAAGTACTTGTATACTGAACAAAGTACTACATTAGCCTAGAATCCCCTTGAGTACCCATTTCCCTATAGGTCCCTTCTGACTCAGTTACACAGCAAACTTTTTCTAGCATGTCAAGGGTCAGTTGCTGGCGCCCTCTCCTGTTCAGCTGGTGAATCTGGGCATCTTAGAGGCAATGTTACAATTGCCTCATGTACACAGAACAACCCACTCCTTCTCCCACAAAACACAAATACATAGAGAGATGCAACTATATAGCCAAACTGGAGGCTGAGCTCTCTCAACTCAGGACTGGCAGAGACCAGACAGGCGGAGAAGGAAACCATGCACACCACAAACCCAGTTTCACATAGAACTATCACAAACTGCAAAACAAACACATAAACACACAAAGACATACTGAGGCACTGATCAAAATCTACCAAAACTACAGAGGCCTCCAAAGCAGACCCAAGCTGCTACCTCAAGACATAAGACATGTAACATAGTTCTAAAGTCAGTGTGCTAAACAGTCACAGCCCCAAACACAATGCCAGACACACTTGTTATAGGTGACTCCATGGTCAGACACACTGATGTCCCACTCACCAGACTGAACAAGGAAAGGATCACAGTAAGCCGCCTGTCAGGCGCGCTAGAATCCGCCACATATACAACGCACTCAGGTCACTCCACAGCAAGTACAAGTATGACTCATTGTCCATGCCGGGTGTGAACGACCTGAGACGGCACTCCTGACCACATGAAAAGAGACATAGAGGAGCCTCTCAGATTATGTAGCCCAGGCCGGTATGACCCTGACCCTGAGCAGTATCCTACCCTCACCAAGAATGATGCGCCACAATACAGAGACAAAATGATCAGCTTTAATAATTGGCTTAATTACTGGTGTCATTCTAAGGGGATCCATGTCTGTCTGCCTGGGATGATGTGTTGATAAGCCATTGCTCGCAAGGGATGCTTGCACCTGTCACCCTGGCTTCAGGATATTGGCAAAGGCTCTGCCACCCCATAGTGCCTTTTTGTTTAGGCAAGGCTCAAATGATAAACCTTCCTTCTAGAAAACAAAAATGGAGAAAACTATGATAATACTGCTCAATGCCAGAAGTCTAAACCTCAAGATGCACGCCTCGAGCCCTCCTCAGTATGGAGAACATTGATGTCTGTGCTGTGACTGAAACCTGGTTCAAGGCTCCTGAGAGCACCCCAGCACTATCAGGTTATACCTCATGCTGCTCCGCCCCAAAATCCGGACTGAACCACAAAGGAGTGGGGAGTATCCATATTCATAAAGGATACCCACACCTCCAGGTTAGTGGCAACGCACGAAGCATCGGAGACCATCCAGGTGCAATTAACCATAGGTAAAACTGCCCTACAGTTTGTAACATGCTAGAGACCTTCTCAAACTCAGGAAACCCACACAGCCTTCCTGAAGACACTGGAGAGTATGAATGTCTCTCCAAACACCATCATATTGGGTGACTTCAACTACCCAAACATAGACTGGGAACTACTCAAGCCCCAACACCCTAGCCCAAAGGTTCCTTGAGTTCATAAACTCAAATGCTATGGAACAACTAGTCACCATTCCCACAAGAGGAGCGAATATAGTAGACCTGATCATCACAAACATGGGGACAAAATGCTCCACACCAGAAGCGATATCCCTCATTGGTGAGATCAGACCATAAATTAATCTCACTGAGATCCACATCCTGCCCCACCCCCAGCAAAGACCACAGTGAAGAACTTCTCAAAAGCAAACTTCACACTCTTAAGACTGGAGTGGTATCCTTCAAGGCCCCGAGCCAGTGGAAACCACAAGCCACGCTGCTGAAACCCTTACAAATGCCTTCTAATGAGCACCTCCAGGAATGTATGGATCAAGCAATCCCTAATAAAATCAAGACCCTTTCCACCAAAGGCAGGTGCCCAGTCTGGTGGACCCAGCCATAAACAAACTC
>NC_056743.1:822944703-822989703 GCF_019279795.1 Protopterus annectens
GCTCTCCCTCCACTGATAATCTACCTCCTACCTTCCTCAAACTTGCTTCAGATTCCATAGCCTATGCCGTATGTAGTATTATTATTGACAGATTAGTTCAAGAAGCCGCTGTTCCCTTCCTGTGGAAATCTTTCTTCACTATCCACCTGCACAAAGGAGGTAACTCAACACACCCTACTAACTATCAACCCATCGCCATCCTATCCCCCCTCTCTAATTTACTCGAAAAATGCAGTCACTCACAGCTTCTCAACTACCTCCTCCAGCATAACCTTCTTTCTTCCACTCAACATGGCTTCCGGCCCAACCACAGCGCAACTACTGCCCTACTATCCTTCACCTATACTTTCTCCGAGGCCCGTCATAGCAATCATCTCTTATCCTGTCTCTTCCTTGACCTTTCCAAAGCTTTTGACGGTCTCTCACCTTATATTATCTAAGCTTGCTAGCCTCAACCTATCCACTACCTCCCTCGCCTGGTCCCAGCTACCTCTCCAGCAGACACTAGTCTGTCAGATGCCTCTCATCCTTCTCTCCCTTCATTTCACTCCCAACCAGAGTACCACAAGGCTCCATCTTGAGCCCCCTCCTCTTTAACATCTTCAGTGAACTTTATACATTTTGTAAACAATCCTCTGTCATCCAATGTGCAGACGACTCAACCCTCATCTCCATCTCAAACATTATCACTGATCTCCAACACACCTTTCTATCAATTGAAAAAAGGTTATCTGACAACCTTCTCATCCTTAACCCTAAAAAGACCAAACTCTTAAAGTTTCTTCCCCTTTTCTCACTATAAATCTACCTTTTCTATTACATCCTCCAGTGATGGTCATTAATCCTGAAACCCACACAAAACTCATAGGTGTCAGCATTTATGATTAACTCAAATTCAACCTGCACATAGTCCATTGCATAAAAAAAAGCACATCAGAAACTAGGCTGCCTATACCACAACAGAAAATTTCTATCTTCCACTGCTAGACTCTCCCTTGCACAGGCACTACTACTCCCCTCCCTCACATATGCTGCCCCAGTTCTAACCAACATTCATGCCACAACCTTGAACAAACTCCAACAAACATACCATAAAGTACCTAAATTTATTACTAACTCTCCATACAACTCACACCACTGCCTTGCCCTAAACTCTGTCCAGTGGCTCCAACTCTCCAAACTTCTACCACAATTTCAAATGTTACAAACTATTCTGTACAAACCTTCTGCCTGCCCAGCTGTTTCATCCATAGTCTCCACCTCTACCCAATGTCGTACCCTCCACACCTCTAAGCAGCAACTCCTGGATGTCTACCAACCAAAGAAAGATGTAGGCAAATTTCTATATAGTTGCTTTGTAGCCCAGGCTTCGAATAAACTTCCCTTATGCATACGATCCATTACCCGCCCATCACACTTTAAAAAAGAACTCAAACTTCATCTACTTAACACCAAAACTTGCCTCCGTCACGGCCCAAATTAACCCATCTTCCTCTGTATATGTAACAATCTCTCCCCAATTCACCTAGAAATCCTTTCAAGGCACCTGCTAAGCTCAACTAATAATACTGAAGAAATTAATAATCTTCTAAGAATCTATATTTTTCTTTGTAAATAATTGCTGTTGTATACTTTGTGCATGCTTTCTGCTTTCTATCTTGGACTTGTATTTTCAGATTTCTGTAATTCTTTGATTGTGAAATGTTTTATACACTGTAAATCTCTGCTACTGTGTAAATTGTTTGTAACTGGAGTTTTTCTCCTCGGGTTTCCTCTGAAAATGGGCCACAAACTCAGCTGGACCGACCCAGTTAATAAAATAAATAAAATATATGTATATGTGTGTGTGTGTGTGTATATATATATATATATATATATATATATATATATATATATATATATATATATATTGTGTGTGTTTGTACGTGCCAGTATGTAATACATGCACCACTTTTAACTGTATTGCATAGGACAGAGCCAGTGATATATTCATACTTCCAATTATTTTTTTACCTTTGTCCAAAGGTCTAATATCGGGTGTTTTTTGTTTTTATTTGTTTATTTGACATTTTTTGACCGGGTTAGTCTGATTGGGCAGTTGCCCTTTTTCAGCGGAGACACAAAGAAAAAAGCTCCAAAAGATACAGTAAATGATATAAAATCACATAGGAAATTTAGTATTAGGATCACAACGTAAACTACATACTATACTCGCACACAAACTGTTACGACGATTACATATTTACTTAATATTGTATGAAAGAAGAGAGAAGGTAATATAGGAATCAACATAGGTAATACCCAATGCATATGCGCAGTACAGTTCAGAAGGTTACTTATGTATAGGTATGAAGTAAGTTTGGGATTAAGTATAACATCACTTCAGAGCACAGAGCCTGTAGGATTGAGTAATTTTTTGGATCAGTTATTTAGATTAGATATCAGAGAGGGGAGGGAAAGAGAAAAGGGGTGAAGGAGGGGTTAGTAGTAGCAGAGTAGAGAGGAAGACTAAGTAGGGTTATGGCGTAGGTACATGAGTTTAATAGGTGGGCGTTTAAAGTGCTTTTGAAATGGTGAGTATTAGTGATCATTCTTATGTGTAGGGGCAATTTATTCCATGCGCTGGTAACAAAGTAATTATAGAGAAGTTTACCAGTGTTTTTATTGAGCTTATAAGTTTCAAGTTGGTGTTGGTCAGAACTATGGAGAGTACGATTTGGAGTAGAGAAGATATGAGGGTAGAGAGATCAGGACAGGAGTTGGGTTGGATAAGAATGTAGTGGGTCATATTTAGCTGGGACAGAAGGAGTTGCTGGCGAAATTCTAACTACTGTAGGTTTTTTTAAGATGGGCAATGTGAGCAGTAGGGTTGATTTACTGCAAGTCTGGGTATTATTATTGCTGCATAGGTGAGTTCTATCTTAGTTGAAAGATTAGATTGTATGTTAGTAAGACTGGGGTGGGATATAATAGGAAGGGTAGTAGACCTGTGCAAGAGAGAGTTTAGATTTATTAGTGAGGAATTTTTTGTTTATATAGAGCAGGCCAAGTTTTAGACGAGTATTTTTAATAGACTGTTCAGTGTGAAGATCGAATTTTAGTTGGTTGTCAGTTATGACTCCAGTAGTTTAGTGTGGGGTTCTACCATGATAGTGTCGCTGAGGGAGGAGACAGTGATGGCAGAGTTGAGGTGTTAGAGAGTTTCAGGGAGGAAGAGGAGGAGTTTTGTTTTCTTAGGGTTAAGTAGGAGGTGGTCGGTTGGTAGGCATTTTTCGTGGTGAGATTTTTGAGTAAGGGTGAGGAGGTGGGGGGGGATACCAGAACAGGAAATTATTGTAGAGTCAGCAGCGTATTACATTAGAGAAGAATGAGGACAGGAAGTAAAGAGTTAGTTAGTAAAAATGTTAAATGGAAAGGGTCCTAGAATGGAGCCTTGGGAAACCCTGTGTGGACTGGAAGGAAGGGGGAGAATGCTGAGTGGCACTTTACAGACTGAAATCTGTTGGAGAGGTAGCTAGCAAACCAGGAAAGAGCTGAGTTAGAGAGATAATGGTTCGATAATTTAGACAGAAGCAATCTGTGAGCAGCAGTATCAAAGGCCCTAGAGAGGTCAAGGAATAGACAGGAGTCTGGCTTATTGTTGTCCAAAATCTAGAGATAGTCTGTGTGAATGCTAATCGTGCTGTGGAAGTACTGTGGTTAGGGAGAAAGCCATGTTTTGTTGGGGTTAGAAGATGTTCTTGTAAGAGTTGATCTAAGAGCTGTTTATGAATGCACTTTTCTAGAATTTTTGATAGGGGCGAGAATATCACTATAGGCCAGAAATTAGAAGGGTCAGTGGATTTATCTCCTTTGTGTAAGGGAATTACATACAATTTCTTCCAGATATCAGGAACTATGGCTTCTTGGATAAAAATATTTATTAGACTGGAGATGGGATATGCAATGAATTTTGCAGGTAGTTTAAGAAAAAGAGGAGTAAGTTATCAGCAGAGGGGGGGCATGATTTGAGTTTACTGAAAAGTGATCTGACATAAACAGTGGGGACAGTCTTGAGAGAAGGAGGGTGTGTTGGTGGACAGAGGTGGTAGTTGTGGACAGAGGGGGTAATTGTGGGATAGGTGGTAGTTGACTTTAACTTCTGGAGTCTATGAAGAAGAAGTTGAGAAGAGTAGCAGTGTCTAAGGTAGAAGTATTGGGGGTAGGAGCCGGTGTGGAGGGCTTACCTGGCTGTAGAGGCTTATTAATTGTATTCCAGAATGTTTTGGGGGTTGGAGTGAGGGTTGTTTTGTGGCTTTAGGTAGAAATGTCTTTTGTCAAGGTGTTTTGTGGTTAAATTGTGGAGTTGTCTGTAACATGGTAGATTGGAAACGGGTTTGTTTTTTTATCCCGTTTTTCCAGGCATCATCTCTGTTATTCATTAGGGAGTGCGTGTCTTGAGTTATCCAAGGAGCATTGTTGGATTTTATTCTAATTTTCCTGATGGAAGCTTGGGAGTTGAGTGTGTTTAAGAAGATGCTGTTAAATTTGAGAACAGCATCTTCAAGGGGGGTGTCCTGGAGGAAGGACTAGTTGATGGAGGACAGCATATGATTAAAGGTGTCTGGGTTGAAGTTTGAAAGTTTGTGACAGTCTTTGTATTGATGTGATTTGTACTTTGGGGGGTGTCTTCATATAAAGGTTGGAAGGTGGTCACTTAGAATATCAGACAGGGCGGAGGATTTATGGTAGAGGATAGGGTTAGATGTGAGGATCCAGTCAAACGTAGAGCTGGTATTAGTGTTTTTATGCAGACGAGTGGGAGATATGATTAGCTGGGAGAAGCTGTAGAGGATAATGCAGGTGTTTGGAGATTCAGAGGTTAGAGAATTCCAATCCTTGTTAACATTCCCTACTATGATAGTTTCATAGGAGATAGTTTGCGCAATTCAGGAAAGAAAGAATTCAAGGGTAGGGATATTATTTCCTGGAGAAATATATATGGCAGCAATGGCAATCTTTTTATGACTGTTTAGTTTGCATTCTACTAACAAGACTTCTGTAAGGTCAAGATTAGGATTATGATTGATAGAGGGTAGAGGGAGAGTTTATCAGAGTACAGGATAGCTACACCTCCACCTTTTTTCTTAAGTCTGTCCTGGTGGATGATGATGTAGCCAGAGATGTGAGGTTTAAGCCTGGTTTCAGAGAGGGTGAGAATGTCGAGGGCGTGAAGCAACATCCAGGAGTGTAGTTCAGTGACTTTGTTTAGGATACTTTGAATGTTGTTACTGTAGTTAAGTTTCTGGTAGTTGGGGATGAGTAAGTCTGAAAAGAGGGAAGTATTGAGAAGAGGGAGGGGAGTGAGGGATGGGTGGGAAGAGAGGAGCTGGTGTTTGGTCCTGGGCTGAGATGTAAATGACCTGAGAGTAGTACATTTAGTATAGTCGGATTAAATAGTGACTAGTTGAGGTTGATTAAATAATGTTTTGGCTTTATTTTAGATGATAGAGTGGGCTGATTACAACCTCCTAAGGGGAGGTGTAAACGACTTCACAGCTCCTTCCCCCTCCATAGGAACTGGCATATGTGCCCAAACCTATACCATAGTACTGTACGAGCACTTGTACAGCTGCATGGAATCAGGAATACCCAAAAGGACAAAATCATCCTCCTCAAGGAAGAGAAAACCTGTCTGGTGGACATCTGCAATAAGTAAACTCTATAATAAAAGGGAAAAATTATGTCCAGAACCAAGAAGGAGCAGGTGCCTAATTGGAAGCAATCTCTCCTTAGTCTGAACAAGCAAATAAGAGCACTAGTAAAATCCTCCAAAGCTATCTTCGAGTCCAAACTGGCCAAAAGTCAATCACACAGCTTTCTTTGCATATGTCTGCAAACTCAAGGGAAGTACCCAGATCTGATCAGAACTGGTGGTCAAGGACACCACATACACAAATGCCGTAGATATAGCCAACGTGCTGGCAGACAGGTTCAATGAAAACTTTACTCTCTTTTCCCCCAGTAGTAAATCGGGGCATCCCCAGCACCTGCCCCCTTCCCCTTATCTCTTGGAAGCATGTCATCACTGCCCTGTCAAACGCAAAAAATACAGCTTCTGTGGGACCAGATAACATCCCAGGCTGCATCCTACATGAACTCAGACAGAAACTTGCGCCACCATATTCAAACAAAGCTTGAGTTCTGCCTTCCACAGCCACTCTCATCCCTTTGCACAAAGGTGGAGCGTCCACCGATCCAGGAAATTATAGACCCATCAGCCTAACTAGCCTGATCTGCAAGGTCATGGAACAGATTATCATGGACCTCATTAACAAGGACATTGGCAACATCCAAACACTTGGTCCCACACAGTTTGGTTTCATCAAGGGGAGGTCATGCCTGCTAAATTTGATCGACTTTTTTGAGACAGTCGCCAAAGCCATGGACGAGGGGAAGACTGTGCACATCACCTACCTTGACCTGGCTAAAGCCATTGATACTATTCCCCACTCAGGTGTAATGGATACTCTCTCAACTAGGTGTCAATCCAAATGTTACCAGATGGGTAGCAAACTGGCTCACTGATAGACCCCATCCAGTCAAAATAAGGAAAGCCACCTCAACCATTCGACCTGTAACGAGTGGTGTACCCCAGGGATTGGTCTTGGGACCCTTGTTCTTTGGGATATACTTTTCAGAGGTGCAGGCCAAAACCAGTGAGCTATGGCTGACCAAGTTTGCAGATGACTGCAAGCTGGGAGCTGTAATCAGTTCTCCTAGTGATGTGGCTATCCTTCAAGAGGGTCTCACCCAAACATATGACTGGTGCCAGAAACATGGCATCAAACTGAATGGCAAAAAATACATCATCATCCCCTCTGGGGAGAGTGACATCCCCACAAATTATCACATTAATAACAAGGTCCTAAGCAAGCAATCAGTCGTGAGGGACTTGGACACCCAGGTTGATAGAAAACTGACTTTTGACCACCATATTGCCTTTGTTGTAAGGAAAGCTTTCTACATGGCCCACCTCATTATTAAGGGTATCCCGTCCAGGGAAAAGGTGGTCATAACATGTATTCTTCCCTTATAAGACACCTTATTGAGTGCAGTGCCCCTTTCAGCATGTACCTCACAAAGCACATACAGCAGCTGGAGAGACCACAGAGGTTCCTCATCTGGAGAATCCAGGGCCTCAAACATCTACCCTATACAGATAGGTTAGAGGCCCTGTCCCTCTATTCAGTCTCCTACAGACTCCTCAGAAGTGACCTCTGTCTGGCATACAAAGCAATCTCAGACCCCACCTTGATGGGATTGCTGCATATCCACAAGTCTAGCTCAACTTGAGTAACCTGCTCCTCTGACTTCAACCTGGTCTATGACATCAATAGGACTTGTTGGTGGGACAGATTTGTGTCCCAGAGACTCCACTTCTGTGGAATAAACTCCTATTCCATGTCAGGCAGAGTACCTCATTAACACTTTTTAAGTGCAACCTGGATAACTGGATGGAGAACAAAAAATACACCTCTTGGGATTCCACCTGTGTCCCTGCTAGACAGGGGCATTGGGTGCTGAATTGTTGGAACATGGGCTAAATTCCTGGCTATGCTTGTAAGGGCCTCAGGGCCAGTAGCCTAGTAACTTCCTATGATCCTTTGTGTAGTTGGGTGTCATTAAGGTTAAGTAGTGCAGGGACAATGAGGAATGTTTGGGTGAAAGGTAAGTTTCTGGGTAGGGAAATGTAGGGACACTGTAAGCGTGTGATGACAGGAGGTAGACATGGAGAAGAATATACAGCAGAGTTGTAGTGAGCAGTAGATGTAACATGTTGAGTGATATGGTAAAAGCAAGAGGGGGTGGGTTGGGGGTAAATGTATGTTTAAGAGGAGTTCCTGTGTAAAGAGAATGTGAGAAATGATAGGTTTGAGAGGAAGTAGAGAGTAGCTGGAGGGAGTGGTCTAGGTGGATAGAGTATAAGTCTAGATTATATCGGGGTGGGTGAGGATTGGGGGTAGGGGAGCAGTGTGAGCCTGAGCATAGCAGGTCGGACCCATGAAGGGAATTTTCCAAAGAAAACAATCAAGAAAGGATTGGTTTGGTAGAGGTAGGTATTGTGGTTTATAGTGATTACAGTTGTGCAGATGCCTAGCTGCTGTTTAATGAAAACCTGTATATGCAAGAAAAAATATGCAATGAGGCTCTGCTTATCTCTTTCCCAGTTATCTCTATGTCTTACTCTTAACTATTAAGGGACTGTGAGCTGGTTCTATCAGACTAAGCTTAGGGACTAGGTTAAACATAGTCTTTTCCAAAATCGCTTTGTGCTTAATAAATAAATTTGTAAAACTCTACCTGTGAAGGAATTGTCAAAAGAGGAGGGTCAATCTAGTGGGGGTGAGATGAGGTTTTGTCCCCAGTGGAAGTGTACGCCCTTATAGTCTTATAGTTAAGGTCACAAACAGTACTTAACACAGGAGCACCTTAAAAATATATTCACCTACATTGCTTATTGTAAATGTCTTGTAAATGTTATTTTCATTGACTCTCAAGATTCAATTAATGATTTTGTGAGTGCTACAGTAGTGTCCACACTTTCAGAGGAGGGGGGTACCCAGAGTAGACAAAATGCACTGAAAAGCTAATGAAAAAGAGTAAAATATTAAATACTGAACTATTGAAACAAAATTGTGCAGTATTACTAAAGAAATTACTGGTTGACTGTATAGCACTGAAACATGAAGAGATTGGCTAAAGATAAGAAAACAAGATGTTTGTTAAGCAGTTTTGCCTAGAGGGACTTATAAGATTAGCTACAGCAAAGAGGTTTCCGTGTTTTACAGTACGTGCAAATGCACGCTACTTAGACAAGTGAAAGTGGGATATAGAAATAATATAAAATGGCAACAGCCAGTGGAAAAAAAAATATTTCACCTTGGGTATGCTATGCTTGTTCACTCCTATATTACAATAAATATATAGGTTTGTTAAAAGCAATGTAGCATTTGTAAATACAAGCTTACAGAAAACATTCAAGACTGTCTAGAACATGCAGTGAGCATATATTCTGTTTGTCTGCCTTAAACATAAAGTCTAAAGTATATTCTTGGCATATGTTCTACTTCTCTACCTTAACCATAAGATCAATTAAGAAAATGTCTTATTTTCTTCTTTTCTGCATTAATGTGTCTTAACAGTAGATTAAGCAGTAAGTAATTATATAACACACAAAAATGTCCGCCATTAACATCAGTTCTAACACACAGTGAAATGTACAGCATTAACATCAATTGCAGCATATAAAACAATGCACGGCATTAACATGAATTGTAAGCAGTATAAACATGTAGTGAAGTTGTGATGCCGAGGACAGAATAAGAGGCTCAACAATTCTATTTTAGCAGTGAGAGAATTGTAAAGGCAAAGCAGATAGAGGCAGCTACGCTAGACGTATACAGTATCGTAGAACATTTAAAAGCAGACGCAAACTTACTATCAGGTGGTAACACTGCAGGGAGAAAACAGTTGAAATGGAAGGCAAATATGGTGCCAGGTCTTATAAAATGGAGGATTCAGATATTCTCAGGCTTTGGAGGAGAGGGGGGAGGGGGATGGAGAGAGGATGATCAATCTGGTTTCCTAATGGTGCAGACCTATGAAGGGAATTTTCCAAAGAGAACAATAAAGAAAGGATTGTTTGGTAGAAGTAGGTATTATGATTTCTAGTGATTACAGTCATGCAGATGCCTAGGCACTCTGTAATGAAGAATTTTAAATGCTAATCTAAAATTCACTTAAAAAAAATGAAAAGTATGGGTTTTGCATTAGCATGCGTTTTCTGAGTAATAAGTCTGAAACTCTGTCTAGCATTATTGACTGACTATATTCCTAAGTGATTTACCAGGAAGTAAAAAAAATGTCATGCGGGACAAGGCAAAAGTATTGGTCAAAATTGGGGACGGTTGGAAATTATGACCATGTTGGTTACGCCTTGAAGTCAAGAAAGAAAATAGAAGTTTATAATGAAGTTCATATGTAAACTTCATCACAGCAAATTTATTATAATAAGGTTCTTATAAAAACCTTGCTGGTATTGTGGGCATACCTATCGACTATACAAATTTTTGCCTTATATTTTTGGCCTATTCCTTATAAAATGTGTTATTTTCTGGCAAATCACCGAGGACTAAAGTCACTAAATAATGGCAGACGTTTGAGTTTCAGACTTCATGTCCTTCAGAAAATGTAAGTAATTGAAATCCTGTGTTCTGGCAGTATTCTAGATTTGCAAGAGTAATATTTAACATATGTCCCTATTTCAGGCTTTGTCTGGATTCTGTCCAGAGTTCTTGTGCTAACAGGTTTAGAGGTATGATTGCGGCTAACATAGAGGCTCAGTGATTAAGATCCCCTACTTCAGAACACTAGTGTCCGGAGTGTTGACCTCCTGTCACTGTCCGTGTGGAGTTTGTATCTTCTTCCTGTGTCTGCATGGGTTGGTTTTCTGCAGGCACTCAAGTTTCCTTCCGCTTGTCAGAAACATGCTAATTGACTTTTCTAAGCTGATCGTACCTCTTAACCTGCATATCCACTACAACTAAGAGCAAAGGCTATTGAAAAATAGGGATACACAGCTAAAAATCTGGACATCTAATTAGCATAACATTTGAATAGCAAATAGCAGATAACTTTTCCCAGTTGGGATACATTTCAGGAACATGTGTTTAAAAAACTGACAAAAAGTTATGGAAAATATAAGCACATTATCAGAGACGGTGTAAATCTATAGAATTTAATTAATTGCATTGCAAAATTCTACCATACAAGGTCATTTATTTTTGCTTCAGAAAAGTGGAGTTGGAAGATGTTTGTCTTTAAATTATTTTTGACTATAGTATGTTGGTCGTGTAATGTGGTTTTCCATGTACAAGACAGTTTTGAAAATCACATGTGGTGAGGGGAATTCAGAAAATTGTGTGAAGGGGTAAATTAAGCCTGAAAAAAGGAATATGTTAATCCAGACCTGAAAATAGGAGCATTATTCTAAAATGGGGACAGTTGAGAGGTCTGGTACATATATTTATATGACATTTGCCCTTGCATTTTTGACCTGGGTTGTGGCTAAAGTGTCTGAAGACCCGTTTATGTTCCCGTTTATGAATGCATAAACTGATTCCACCTTGCACTGCCTTCATGTCTGCAGCAGCCACAAAACTGTCGTAACTCTACAAACTGCAACTGTTTGCACTGCCACAAAGAAGTTAAGATAGTAATGGTGAACCTTTTGGGCTCGGTGTGGCAAAAATTCAAAAAATGCTTATCTTGACTCTGCTGGCGTGTCACACCCCCACCCTGAGCAAAAGAGAAGCCTTTACATATTCATTTATTTAAAAAAAAAAAAAAAAAAAGTATTTTATTTCTCCAAATCGTTTGTGTTTCTAATACTATGAAGGGAATGGACCCCATTCCTAAGTCAAAGTATGATTAAAGTTCATGAAATTAGTATTGTTTCAATCTTTGATGTCAATCCACAACCAAGACATCTTGGATACCAGAAGCAAAACACCAACACAGTGCAGGCATAAAAAGTTTATTCAAGTAAACAACATCCCCACAAGGACTTAACACCACATTAATGCTTTTCACCAATATTAGTTTTCATCACAAACTTTTTTAGATGTGGACTCCCTACATAATTATTCCCCTTTTATATTACCCCACCAATATACTTAATTGGATAACTTAATACATACATAAAAATGTATTAAGACTTGACATAACCAAAGAAGCTCATGTTGTTTAAACCCTATTAAAAACATTCTCTTCATACAAATTAATAAATAGAAAATTCCTTTTGATAAAATTATTAAAAATGTAAAAGCTTATTGTACTACAAAAAATGTTAAAACATGAAATAGTTCATAACATAGTTGTTAAAATAGTTATTAAAATAGCTGAAAATGTAATGCCATCATGTGGTCAAAGCAAGAGCTTGTCAATATTTAAAAACACATAAAATACTAATACGTACAAATAAATTCAGTTATTATTACTAAAATGTATGATTAAACTAAAAACAGGAATAATAATGAAAATGAAATATCCCAGTGATCTTAACCTTAACTTTTTAAGATTTATATACTAAGCATATGTTATGTATAAAAAGGTTTTTTAAAAAAACATAGTACAGTCACTATTAACTTGGGTTACAGTTTTGCAGCTATTAACTTTAATAAAGGGGTTATGTATAGATACTCATTCAATACAGGTTTAATGTTTGCTTGTAATTTATCCAAGGTGCCTTAGTTGTAGATTTGTTTCGCTGTGGTTACCTGGACTGGCTTTGGATTTTTAAAAGTAAAATCTTTATCAGCCAAAAGTGCTCTTCGCAGCACCTGCAATGTGCCCAGTAGTGACTCCGTCAGCAATTCATACAGGGTTACATGGATTGGTAACATATCTAAATATAATAGTAGAATGTGAAGTTATTCTGTCTTGCCATTCATTCTTACAGATGGGTTCAGAGCTGATCCTCTGCTCCCAGCCGGCCTACTACAAAGCTCGAGGTCTTCAGACAGCTCGAGGTCAAGTCCCTATCCCGTGATGCATCTTGAGTTACCTCAGATCTAGTTTGCTGCTGCAATAGATCGGAGATTTCCTTGCACAGCTCGGGCCACTATATTTTTTTCCTAGAATAACAAGCTAATTTGTTATTTCTCATAGTATTTAGATATGGTTTGCATAGCCTTTGATAGTTATAACTTTTGTAGCTTATTAGTAGTATATTTCTTCTCCTTTTGGCCTTCGTTTATCTTATAGGCCTTTAATAGTCCCTTTCCCTTTGGTGTGCCTTTATAGTATTATATAGCTTTGTAGTTTAAGTAGATTGTGTGTGTGTGTGTGTGTGTGTGTGTGATTTTGAATAGTGTTAGTTAATTCACAGTTTATTCTTATTCAGCCCATTTGTTGTTTAGGGCTTATTTCACTAGTTAGCTTTACTAGTTTAACTTTTCTATTTGTGTGGGTGGGTGTGTACTCTCTTTTAAAGTACAGTAGACTTTTTTCTTGATACTGTAGATTTGATTATGGCTGACCAGGAGAAAGACAAGCATCCTAAGTCAGGCTTTAAAAAGTGTCCAAAATGTGGACAAAAGATGTCAGATAGTCAACTTAATTGTGTATATTGTCTTGGAGCCTTGCAATTACAAGAAAGCTGCTCCAATGCCATTCTTTTTCCTCCAGAGTTCTTCAAGAGAGAAAAAGAAAACTCATAGACAGAGGACTTCTGAAGTCTTCTTTTCAGGCAGCTTTGAGTGACCAGGATAAGTCTAGCAAGTCTTCAAAGTCTTCTATGACTTCTTCTTCTGAAGTAAAAAAAAAAAAATCGAAAAAAAACGTCGACGTCGGCTCCACAGCCCTCAGAGCTGACCATCCTGTCTTTTCGGAGCCAGTCCCCAGTCCTGGAACCGGTATCCAAAGTATTGGTCTCCCATTCTCCAGTCAGTGCCTCCATCTATACATTCATCTCAGTCCTTGATCAGCCTATCCGATTTGGATGTGGATCGTGTGGTGCAGATGTTGCTACAGGCACTGGCGTTTGCCAAATTTTTATCGGCTCTGACCCAACTGATTTTGTAGCCGAAGATGGTAATGCCATCTACTTCTTTTCCTCCTCGGAGCCGTACTGGTCCTTAGGAGCCAGACCTGATAATTGTTGACCCTTCGAAGCTGATGCCTGTTCCAGTGCCATCGGTTCCGTTTACTCGGACTTCCTCGACACCTATCGAGGAGTCTCTGATCCAACACTCTCTGGTCAGGTCCAGGGAGGATAGTCGGACTGACTTGTCGGTTCCAACTTTGCCTCCCGGGGCCTCGGCTTGGATGAGTTCGGCTCCTACCTCTGGTTCAGAGCCCACTGTTCTGGTGCCGAGGGGATCGGTGCTTTCTTCGGATCTGGTGGTCCCTTCTCATCGGAGCAGAGGTGCCTTTGAAGCCATGAGGAGAGTGATGTCTCCCAAGACATCTACAACTTCAGGTCCAACTACCTCCTCTCCAAAAGCGCCTGTGTCCACTTCTGTCTCACAGATCCTGTCGAAGTGTAGAGATCCTGAGCCTCAGGAAGCCCCACTGGGTGGCCCCTGCTCTTCCAAGACCTCACCAGAAGTTCCCACTGATGAGGTTTCCAGGAAGACAATTTGCAAGAGGAAGCACCTAGACTCCCCACAGGAGTCTCTCACACCCGACACCAACTTAGATGAATCAGAAGGATCCCCACGGTCCCCCTCTGAAGATATCTCATTTGCTGATATATTAGAAATCCTTAGGCAGAGGGGCAGCTGGAAGTCCACCAACCCTACTGAAGATGAGTCAGTTCTCCTGAAGGCTTTCGGTTCTCAACCCTCCACTTCTTGGGTGTCTCCACCCTTTGATGAACTCATGGAGCTGGTCTCCCGAAGGGAGTGGGAGTCTGCAGACACCATGGAGCCTGTCCCTAGGAGGCCCAATAAATTTATTTCTGCCCCTCAGGACAAGTTTTTCCTCAGCAAGGGAGGTGCCAGTTGATGCCATGGTGGTGGCGGCAGCCACCAAAAAGGAGATGTCAGAAACTTCTTCCTCAATCCATCTTCCTAACAGAGACTCTAGGATCATGGATAGATACGGGAAGCACACGTACAGTTCAGTGACTTTTGCCATGCATTCACTGAACTATCTCGCACATTTTACGAGACTGCAAAGAGACCTCCTAAAAGAGCTTGGAGATGCTCTTCAGGGTACGGTAGCTGCAGGAGCTTCAGACAAACCTTTCTGGACACACGTGGTGAACCTCCCTCCAGGGGCAGAGGAGGGGGCAATAATGGAAGACGCCGCCCTCACAGCAGAGGAGCTCCGCAAAACCAGGGCAACAGAGACCAGTTTTTTTGGGAAGCCCTACCAGAGCTCATGAAAGGAGGCCCGACTGTCCTACTCTGGAGGCAGTCGGGGGTCGCTTATATTTGTATCCAGATATCTGGCTCAAAATAACAAATGACAACTGAGTACAAAGTATAATTTCCAGAGGATATTTCATTCCTTTCGCCACTCCTCCTCCACTGACAATAAAAATCCCGGATGTTCCACCCAGTTACAGGGAACAAGCAACAGTAGAGGTCCAAACGTTGCTAAGAAAGAGAGTCATCCAACCAGTCCCAGCAGACCAGACAGGATCTGGAAAATACTCAAGATTTTTTTTAGTTCCTAAAAAGACAGGGGACTGGAGACCTATTTTGGACCTCAGCAGACTAAACAGATCTGTCAAAAAAGAGAAGTTCCGGATGATCAGTTGATGCTTCCCTTCTTAGGGAAAGACAATTGGATGTGCTTGATAGATCTACAGGATGCGTACTACCATATAGAAATGGCCAGACCATCCAGGGATCATCTGCCTTTTCATCTGGGAGCCAATCATTACCAGTTTCAAGCCCTGACCTTTGGTCTAACTACAGCCCCAGAGTGTTCACCAAATGTATGGCAGTGGTCACGGCTTACCTGAGGCATTTAGGATGCCAGGTGTTTCCATACTTAGACGATTGGCTCCTCACCGTCACCACCAGGCATCAGCTATTACAAGCCAGGGTTACCACTCTAACTCTCTGCAATCATCTGGGCATTACCAAAAATTCAGAAAAGTCTGCCTTGTCACCATCACAACATATCATTTTTATTGGAGCAGAATTGAACACCACCACTTTAAAGCTTCCAGCAGAAAGCGTTTTACTACTACATCAGCAGGTCCAGAACATCATATCCAAAGGCAAGGCTCCAGCATCAGAAGTGCTAAGGTTGTTAGGCATGATGGCAGCTACAATAATGGCGATACCGTTGGGTCGCATGCACTTGCGAATTCTACAATGGCTGCTGTTCACTCAATGGTCTTATCAAGAGTTCGCAATGTCTCATCTCATAATTGTCACAAACACACGAAAAGGATCTTCAGTGGTGGTTAACCTCTCTTCATGCAACGATAGGTCGTCCCTTTATCCTACCCTCACCAGCTGCCACAGTGACCACGGGCACTTCCCTGATAGGGTGGGAGGGGGGGCATTTTCAGGGAAAAACAGACCAAGGCACATGGACCGAACAAGAGAGACATCTGCATATCAATCTCCTGGAGGTGAGAGTGGTACTTTTGGCATTGCAGTATTTTCAGGACTCTCTCTCTGGGGACAATTGCAATTCAGACTGACAACATGTCTGTGGCCTAGTACTTGAACAAGCAAGGAGCAACCAGGTCCTACCCCCTTTGTCGCAAGGCTCTAAGAGTATAGCACTGGACTACATCCACCCAGTGCTTTCTGATAGCAACGCACATCCCGGGGAAATCCAACATGATTGCAGACAAACTGAGCAGAGCAATTTTGTTTCCTCACGAGTGGTCCCTCAAGAAAGACATACCAGAGAGAATATTCCACAGGTGGGGCTAGCCTTGCTGTGACCTTTTTGCCTCCCACATGAACACAAAATGCAGAAGTTACTTTGCCCTGATTCCTCATCTGGGGAAAGCCCCAAGGGGCACACATGTACACGACTGGCCTCTGGGTCTCCTGTATGCATTCCCACCAATTCCCTTGATGCCCAAAGTATTACAGAAAGCAAAAGCCCTGGGAAGGTCCATCATTCTAACAGCCCCTCATTGGCCATGTCAGATTTGGTTCCCCTTCCTTTGACTTCATCGGTTGGAAGAGCCTTGGATTGTGGACTCAGTTCCAGACCATATGACACATTTGTCGGGGGCTCTTCATCCCTCTCTTCAGTCCCTGAAATTAACAGCTTGACTGCTCCAATTCCCAACATAGCCAGGTTCCATAACCTCTCAAATGAAATGCAGCATATTTTGATATCTTCTCATAAGTCCTCTACTAGAAAATTATACTTTAGCAAATGGAGAAGATTTTCTATATGGGCTTCTCAAAATAACATTGATCCCTATCAAGCCCCACATTTCCTCCATATTAGAATTTTTGACTATGCTTTTCAATGAAGGAGCTGCGGCAGCTACAGTTTGGGTACAGCTTGCTGCCATCTCTAAATTTCACCATGGCTTTGAAGGATTGAACATAATGTCACACAAGCTATCCAAAGCTTTTCTCAGAGACTTTCCATCTCAGACCACCTATGAATTCCCCTTATACCCCATGGAACCTAAATTTTATGCTTTCACACATTATTCGGCCACCTTTTGAGTCAGCTTCCTCATGTGATTTGAAATATTTGTCTTGGAAGGCTATCTTTTCAGTAGCCATCACGTCTGCCCATAGAGTATCAGAGCTACAAGCCTTGTCCACAAAGCCTCCTTATTTGATTTTCCATGCTGACCATGTCCCTGCGAACAAATCCTTCTTTTTTACCTAAAGTTTGTACTGAAGCTAAACTTAACCAGATCATAGATTGACCAGTGTTCTTCCCCAAGCACACCAACAGCTTAGAGTATATGCTGCACAAACTTAATGTTCATAGACAGCTCAGATTTTACCTGGATAGAACAAAAGAGTTCAGAAAATCAGAACAACTTTTCATTTCCTTTTCAGATTCTAGGAAAGGTATGCCAGTGGCAAAAACAGCACTATCGCGATGGTTATCTGATTGTATCACCTTCACTTATTCAGCTGCCAACTTACCTTTACAATACGAAATTAAGGCTCATTCTACCAGAGCAGTCTCCACATAGTCTGCCTTTTCTGCTAGGCTTCCTATAGACAACATTTGTGCAGCAGCCACTTGGTCAAGACCTCATACCTTTATCACTCATTACAAAGTTGACAAGGCCTCCAGCGACAGGGCCTCCTTTGGTTCTACTGTCCTGAAAAACATACTCCCGTGAGCCACCCGAGAAAGATGGTGCTTGGGATGCTACCCATCTGTAAGAATGAATGGCGAGATAGAACAACTTCACATAAAGAAGTTATGTACTCACTGTAACATTCCATGTGAGTTGTTCATCTCGCCTTCATTCTTACTGCCCACCCTCCTACCCCCTCCAGGGTTTTTTCGAGGACCGAGACACTAGTTTTATCTTGGTTGCTCAGTCTTTCTATGGGTTTTCACCTAAAGAGTGATAGAATGGCACATGGTATTATTAGATGCAGCAAACAAGATCTGAGGTGACTCAAGGTGAATCATGGGATAGGGACTTGGCCTTGAGCTGTCTGAAGACTTCAAGTTTTGTAGTAGGCCGACTCTGCTCTGATCCCATCTGTAAGAATAAAGGTGAGATGAACAACTCACATGGAATGTTATGGTGAGTACATAACTTTTTTTTCTTTTTTATAAGACCCTTTGCTCCTACTACTATTGGAACTGTGTGGGTATCTTTCTTCCACATTCCTTTAGTTTCTGCCTGCGCATCCTGATATTTTCTTTTCTTGGACCACTATATCTAGTTTTCTAGCATCTATCTTTTGAACTGTTGGTAATGGGTGAGCCCATGTGATATAAACTTCATCATTTTCTATGATACTTTGTGGCTCATGTTTCCAGTGTTTTTCAGCCACTTCAGTACCATAATGTTTGCACAATCCTCAGTGAAATAGTCTTGTCACATTTTTATGCCTTTCAGTATACAGTCCTTCTGCTATTAGTATGTCACAACCAGCAGAAAGGTGTGCGAATGTTTCCAGTTTGGTTTTACAAAACCTACATTTCTCTTTCTCTCCCATATGTTCAATGGACTTTGTAAGCCAGCATGCACTATCTTGGGCTGCCAATATTAACCTTTCAACTCTTGGTTTAAATTTGCCTCTCCTTAACCATTCCTGTATTCGTTCCTAATCAACATGAGGTTCTTCCAGAGGTTTTCTATACTTGCAACTATATTTATGCTTTTCCACATTTCTTTCCTTCTCATCTGGTCCTTCACCTTATATTCTTTCTTTTGTTTTTTGGCACATTCCGTTGCTGCCTGACTTTTAGCTACTTCTGGTTTGATTTCCATTCCTGCTTGACGTTGATATGCTTCTGCTAAATTAGCAGAGAAGTCATCTTAGATTTATTCTCCTCATGTTTCAAAACTTTCAATACATTTGGGTCTTGTGAGGTCAGGAGATGTGTGGTGTCCCACAGTTGCAGATCTATACATGTAGTCAATTTCAAGGAGGCCCATCCCCCCTTCAGAATGGGGAATATATAATCTTGGTATGCACTGATTTTTATAAATCGTTTGGTGAGCGTGAAGCATCCTTCTTATTTTCCTATCTAATCTGTCAAACACGTTAGTGGGCCAGTCAATCACTCCAAAACTGTAAGTTAGGGCAGGAAGAGCAAATTGGTTTATAGCTTGGATTTGTTCCTAGATGTCAACGCTGTTTTCAGAATTAAAGTCTTCTAAAGTATTCCTTGCTAAGTTTTATTCGCATTTGTTCATATTTTATGTTGATCCTTCATTAATTCCCAACTATTTATACACTCCCTCTTGCTCAAGTTCTTTTATATCACATTCTTGTCCCAAGCTGATGTTTTCTTGCTGCTGCAGTTTTCCTGTTTTAAAGGTTGCTTTTGCACACTTCTCAAGAGCAAATGACATTCTTATATCATCTGAAAAAGGAAGCTGTGATTTCATTTCCTCATCTGAGGAGCTTTACAGTTTTAAATCATCAACAAAGAGAAGATGAGAAGTAAGAAAATTGTAGCCATGGCATAAGCTGTTAAAAAGCTCAATGGATCAAGGGCAAGGCAGAATAGCAACGGTGACAGAGTCACCCTGGAATATTCCCCTCTGAATTTTTATCCCTGGGATAATAATCTGTCCTTTATCATGGCTTAATTGCAAAGTAGTCTGCCACTGTTTCATGGTCACTGTAATGTAGTCCATCAATGTAGGGTGTATCTTATACATTTTTAAGCACTCTTTTATCCATGAATGTGGGATACTATCAAATGCTTTTTATAGTCAATCCATGCTGTATTTGAATTCTTCCCCTTTTTACAGTTCTCCAGTATGACTTTATTTAATAACAAGTGATCTTTTGTTCCATATGACTTTCTTTTATTGCCCTTTTGTTCTACTGCCATAATTGAGTTTTCTTCTAAATGACTATAAACTCTGTCTGCATCAACTCCAGTGTATAGCTTATATGTTGTTGGAAGGCAAGTTACTGGTCTATAATTTTTAGGGTAGCTTGCAGGTTCACTCTTAAGTAGGAGCATTGTTTTGCCTGTTAGCCAGGTTGGTATCTGTTCAGGGTGCACATATAAGTAGTTCTTACTCATGGCTAAATCTTCATGCAAAGATGTTAATACTTTTAACCAAACGTTAGGTACTGCATCTGGGCCTGGGAGTTTCCAATTAGAGGCTTTTCTTAACTTTGTTTCAATCTCTCTGGCTGTTAGTTCATCTCATTTCATATCCTGCACCTTTAAACTTTTTATTCTTTCTTTTACTTCTATCCATTTAGCATCTTTATGTTCCACAGGATCTTCATAGATATTTCTCCAAAATGCATCCAAGTCCTTTTTCTTTGGCAGTCTTTCAAGTCCGTTTACCTTGTTTCTCAGTTCTCTATGAAACTTTTTTGGGGTCATCAATAAATTGCTTATTTTGTACTGTTCCTTTATATTTCTCTGTGTGTCTTCCTTTTCCGCCTGTGCTGAAATTTTCGTTTATTTGCATTAGTGCATGATAGATCCTGGTCTGTTCTAATACTGAGCATTGCTTTTATCACATCTACACAATCCAATCATATGTGCTGCTATGTTTTATAAAGTAAAAGAAAAATCAGTGACTTACAATGGAGAAACGATATGTGCACTGTTAATTGGCCTTAAAACAGTGCACCAAAAAAATGACCCTAATTTTAATAGTAATTTTGAATTGAACTGAAAAAATATGGAGCACATTGCATTTGATTTGATTAATACCTCAATGACTTTTTTGTTGCTGAGTTTTAATAGATGAGTGCAGGATCATGTATTTCTTGTATTTGTGTTCATTCAGTTTCTTTGGTAACTCAGGTGATGGTGAACTGTGATGCGTCACCCAAGACATCATGGCATGTCACCTTTGACATGTGTTGTCATAGGTTTGCCATCACTGAATTAAGATGCATCAGTGCAGATGGAGACAGAGTAGTGGGTGCACTTTTGTTTGTTGTTTGTGTGGCAGTGTGAGGTATGTTCCAGCATTTACAATTGCTATGCTGTTTGTGCTGCCATGCTTTTTTTCTTTTTTACTGGTACTTTGGAGTGGCTAAAATTCTTTAAATATTACAAAGAATTATGACTGGATCTGTAATCATTTAATTTCTTTATGCAGTCTCGAAATGCAGTCCCAGAAACTCAACTCCTGAGCTTTACATTTGAGGCTGATTTCTTGAATTCCAGTTCTGAAATACATAATTGGTTATAATCAACAATCCAATCATAATAGTATGCATCACAACTGAGAAAACTGGTTCATAATAATTTTTTTCCAGTACACATTTAAAAAAAACCTTCACACCACAGTCTGGCATTTTATTTTATATTTTTTGGAGCGTTTCTCCCCGAGCCTTCGCTGAAAATGGGCTTCTACCCAGTCGGACCTTCCCAGTAATCAAATGTCAATAAATCAATAAATATGACTTCAGCATGCAGCACTTAACTTTCATGACAACTTTAATTACCTTTATGTCTTGTAAAATCTGGGCCACACCATCTTAATCTCTTTTGTCCCCCTTGTCAAATGACTGTTAATTCTTTTGGTGATTGAGTCTCCAGTCAGTGACATTTCTGTTCTGTGTCCACTGCTGGTCAATGACATTTCTGTTCTGTGTCCACTACTTCCTTTCCTTCCATGCTTCACTTCTACCTACCCTCAGCCTCTGTCACTGTTGTTATACCACTGCAGGATCCCTTTGCAGTCCTTCCTCTACTCCTTCATACACAACTTCATTGCTGTTGTCCACGCCTTTTTCCCCTCTGCTCTTGCACATCTCAATTTCCTTTTCTTCCTGCTACAATTCCTTCTTCTACCCTTTACTTTCTCATGTTGATCCCTCTTCTGTTCTGTCCTCATGGTGAGCACTATTTTCTAGTCCCCTTCCTCTGTGTTATCAAACTCTTGCTCATCTCCTGTCCTTGCCCATCCACTGGCCCTAGTGACTGAACCCTCTTCCCACTAACATACGTCTCAGTCCTCCTAGAATGAGTACACCTGCCTGTTACTTTCTATGATGTCTCTACTTGCGCCTTTACTCACAGCACTACTACTATTGTGCCCTTGTTCCAGCTGATGCTTCCACATTCCTTGTCTGTCTGTTTTATATCCCTACATTCTTTACTCTTCTGCTTCTTTGTATGACCTTCTGCTTGGCCATCAGTGGCTGTGCCTTCCATCCATCACTTGCAACTACGGTCTGCATGAATGTATTGGAAATTCCAAAGTTACATTTCCAGTATTACAGTGGTACAGTGCCACTGATAAAGGTGTCCCACTGGTAAAAGATTCAGTTTAGGTGAAAGATTCCATACCTTCTGGCCATTTGATGTAGAGGACTGAAGTCTTTGAAATGACAGAAGAAAAGCTGATACTAACAGATGAAGCGTATCAGAACCATTGTAGTACAAAGGGTATGCAAAGTCCATTTTATTAAAGAACAGCAAAAGCTTTATAAGATTTGTTTTATAAAATACTACTTTGGATATTACTGGTTATATGCATTTGTGTTTCATCATTTTGACATCCTGGTAGTTTGTATTATTACTATTTATGCAAAGGAAATAGTGGATCCAAATGGGGGCAACACAAAGTGGTTTGTATAATGGTGATCATACAGCAGCCGTAATAATATTTTATTGAGCGTGTTTCAAGAAACGTAATGAAAAATTTGACAATAAACCTAACTGATATTTCTGTAACAAAAACTATGTATTTATGTATGTCTCTCTCTGTTTCTGTCCATCCTTTGTTGTTCAGGTTAGTCCAACTAAGCTAGTGGCCTCTCTTCAGGGGAGACCCAAGGTGAAATGTACACTGATGGACGAAATTTGGTTAGGGCTTCAGGGAACTTTGATTGGTGATGTGGGGTCTTTTAGATCCACCTGAGCTACAACCAGCTTATCCAAAATACAAGTGATGCTTAAACACAAGCAGTCCAAACTGTGCAAAAAATTTTCTTTAATTCTGGAACCTCGGCCTTCCCCTTCTCATGGAGTACATTTATAATTCAAACAACACCCCTTTTATAACACATCTTCAAAACATTTGCATAAATAATTGATTCAATAAAACAAACATTTTCAGTCAATTGTTTTAAACAAACCTTGCTTTTACCAACAATGTTTTTTTCATGTGAAGTTTCCAACTTCACCTTTAAAATTTCATGCTTCACCTCATATATAAAATATGTATTAAATATACTAATATTAGTTTATCTTCCATGATGATAATTTTTGTATTTTTTTAATTTTTAATACAAAAAATGTGTATAAAAAATATGATAATTATATTTAATACACTCCAAACCATTTTCATTTAATATGTTTGATCATAAAACTGTTACCTTGTATAATTAAGTATTGATTTTACGCTTCCAAATTCATCCCATTTGGAAAAAGAGTATTATAATTTAAAATAAATCTAGACTCCATTTCCAATAATTTATTGTGAAAACCTGCATTATTCTCACCAAAAACCTTAGGTTTCCCCAAAACACAAAAAATAAACCCTTCAGGAACCCTTTGTGCTGCTCCCAAAAGTGCTTGGCCACCGGGCTATCCAATCTTTTGTGTCTGATGTCTCCCAAGTGCTCTAGAATTCTGAGTTTAACTTTCCTACTAGTTTGTCCAATATACCATTTCTGTTTAACACAACCACAACCTATAATATAAACCACCCCCAATGAATTACAATCGAAATATTCCAGAGCATTATAACATACATTATTAATTTTGGTTCCATCAAGACTTCTGACCCTAACACACACCTTGCAATTGCCACATCGGTAGGTTCCTTTCTTAGTATTACTCATCAACTTACTTCTAATATTTAATATTTCTTTTAAATTTGGATATCTACCATAAGAAAAAGTAACCGTTGTTGGAAATAACTTCCCCACCTTGTCATCTCCAGTAACAATGGGCCATAATTTTGATACTGTCTTTCTCAAAATACAGGAAAATTGAGAATGTTAGTGACAAAAAATATTTTCTCCCTTTGTCCTTCATCCCCAACATTTCCCATCTGGCCATTTGGACATTTCTTGGTGTACAAGTGTCTCCTCCTATCTAACTTCCTTAAACCCAAATCCTGTTCTACATTTGCCCTAGCTAACTTGATTGTCACCCTAGAATAACTCCTTTCAATAAGCTTTCTCTCAATTTTATCAAACTCCACCCCAATCCTTCCAAGTTCAGAAGTATTGGACCCAATACGTTTGCATTCTGCCAATGGAAGGGAATCTATAAGACAATCACTGTGCATGCTAGATGCATGCAAAAAATTATCCGCTGCTGTGGCTTTGTGAAAGGGTTTATATTGTACCCTATTGTCAGACCCAACATACAACTCAATGTCCAAATACTGGATATTCATTCTACCTACTACATATGTGAAATCCAAACCACATGGGTTGTCCCTCATCTCCAAAACAAATTTTTCAAACTCACTGGGGTCACCCCTACATAGAAATAAGAGATCATCGATGAATCTCTTATATTTCACCACCTTATTCTTGAAAAAACTCTTTGAATAAATAAATGAATTCTCAAAATGGGCCATAAAAAGAATAGCATATGAGGGTGCATATGGCGCCCCCATTGCAGTACCATCATTTTGTAAGAAAAACCTATCCTCAAATTCAAAACAGTTGTGTGTTAGACAGAATTCCAAAAGATTTATGATGTAACTAGTCCTAAGTCCCTCTCCCAACATTTTACCAATAGCTTCAAGTCCCCAATGCTTGTTGATACTGGTATACAAAGATTTCACATCTACACTAGCCCAATAGAAGTCCTATTCCCAAATGATGTTTTTCATTTCCATGCATGTTTCTTTAGTGTTTTTCACATGAGCCTGTATTCTATACAGTTGGCACTTTAATACTGAATCTAAAAAAAATCCTATATTTTGCAAATAAGCACCCTTTCCTGAAACAATGGGGCGACCCGGGGGATTCCTAACATCCTTATGTAGATTAGGAATGATAAAAAATCTTGCACTTCTTGGATTCTTGATATATAACCTCCTCACATCTGCTGATGTAAAGAAACCCAACCTTTTGCCCCTCTCTAACATTTCCAACAGCATGGAGTTATATTCTTTAGTATTAAAAATTAAAAAAATACAAAAATTATTATCATGGAAGATAAACTAATATTAGTATATTTAATACATATTTTATATATGAGGTGAAGCATGAAATTTTAAAGGTGAAGTTGGAAACTTCACATGAAAAAAACATTGTTGGTAAAAGCAAGGTTTGTTTAAAACAATTGACTGAAAATGTTTAATTGTTTTATTGAATCAATTATTTATGCAAATGTTTTGAAGATGTGTTATAAAAGGGGTGTTGTTTGAATTATAAATGTATTCCATGAGAAGGCGAAGGCCGAGGTACCAGAATTAAAGAAAATTTTTTGCACAGTTTGGACTGCTTGTGTTTAAGCATCACTTGCATTTTGGATTTCTCAAATTTTGGAGTGTGTTTTTGGCTCTACAACCAGCTTAAGCAGGTTATCTGTGTGTGTGTGATACACACACACACACACACACACACACACACACACACACACACACACACACACACACACACACACACACACACACACACGCACACACACATATATATATATATATGTGTGTGTGTGTATATACATGTGTACATTTTGAATTTAATTTCAAAGCATTTCTGTGTTTGCTGAAGCTTTAAACAAACTCTAACTATAGACATATTCAATACGCATTTATTCTGTTTACCTTCCTTACCCAACTACACCTGCAATTGTACATATTTAGTGCATGTGTCTTATAATGTTACTATTTGCTACTTGTGTTTTCTCATGTATGTGTCATTACAATTTATTTTTTATATATTTGACAGAATCTGTAACTGGACTGGCTTAACCTATTAATGTGTGCCTTTAATTGTATTTCTTTTACTACTTGTGTTTTGTATAATGTATTTCAGTTTACTAATTGTGTTCTGTATAACCATCCACTTTCATACAAACTGCCTTTGTGGAGCTTTTCTCCCCAGGCCTCCACTGAAAATGGGCTCTTCTTGGCCCAGTAGACTTTGCCAGTAAACACTGCCAATAAATAAATACATTTCTTACAAACTCTGCAAAATAGTTGTGATAGATCAAGTAACTGAAGCATGTAAAATTAAGAAACTGCACTTCATAGGTAAAAAAACACACACAAAATAATAGTAAAAGTGTTGTAACATCTCAGCCACTTGCTGGCTACTTTACATTTGCCATCATAATTTCATAATCCATGGCTAGTTTTCTTGGAGTTGCATACATAGTATGGAAAGTCATAGGAAGTACTAGTGTTGGAAGTGCTTCCTCACAGTGCTTGGTTTCTCCGCTTTGGTTACATCTTGTGTGCCTTCTAGGCAGACTTTGCACATCCTCCATATGGGTTCCTGCCTGGGGTTCAGGCTTCTTCCAAATCCAGAAGGTGTACCAGAGGGTGCATGCTGCGTGTGCGTGCGTATGTCTGCATGTGTGTATACAAGCATCTGCGTGCATGCATGTGTGTGTGTGTGTGTGTGTGTGTACACGAGCATCTGTGTCAGCGAGTGTGTGTGTTTGGATGGTACCCCATTTAGAATAAGCTTGTATACCTTGTGCATACTGAGTGTTATGGTTGGTTCCAGATCCCCACATCATTGTATAGGATGACGTGGGTCCTTGCCAAATGAATGAATGAACTGGCACCATAACAATTTATGATTTTTTTTTTCAACAAAACTCAGAGCTGCTTTAATAAATCTTGAGGCTTCTGCCACTGAAGGCCAGATAGCCAGCCTGACTTCCAGAGCTTTGCAACCTTTCCCCACCAGGCGGGGTAGAGGACTATTCCACCTGGATATCAGGATGTCAGTGATGTGAAAGGAATGTCTGCCTATACCTTCTTAGTTATTTCTTGCTGAAATTTGCTCAAGACTGAATGCATAGTTCTGGAAGTGTCATCAATTCATCAGTCAGGCCTGATGTCCAGAATTAGCAGATTTGTAGCACATCGGGGAGCAATTCTTCTGTTTTGCATGTGTTTGCATACTTGGTGACAGCAGCTTTCAGACAACAGGGTTAAAGTCATATAGAGAGACATGGAATAATTTCATTGTGTTTAGGAAGCAGAACCCCTGCAAAGACTTCTTCAGGTGGCTTTTTTCCCCTGAAGCCTGAGCACAAAGTCACAAGTTGTCCTCATTGTGCAAAGTTTAACCTGATTATGATCAAGTAGAGGGCAAAATCTCTTTGGGACAGCCAAAACCAAAGAAAGCTGTGCTCCTTATGTAGAGCCACAATTACATTGGCTAAATCTGCTGTTGACTACCTGTCAAAAAATAAATAAAAATCCTATGAGGAATCCCTATAAAGACAGAGAGAGAGAGGAGCACTGGGAGGCAACGTCTTTGTCAGAGTCCAAAGCTGAGAAATGTTTTCAGGCATCATCATCTCTAGTGTTTAATTAAACTGGGGTTTCCAACATTGCCCCTCTGGAGGTTATCCACATGCTTGAATGATGGTATGCCTTTTCAAGAAGAATACCTCCAGTAGTCCATCAGTCCAGAGCCCCTTCCATGGGCTTCTGATTCCAGCTCCTGCATTATTTTATTCAAGGGTGAGGGCAGTATTGCTTTGGTCTTTGTATTTCAGGTTGTCTGCAGTTATGAGACCAAGTTTTAAGATGTCCATCCACATCGTCAGGTCTCTAAGGGGTCCCCCCCAAAGATAGGACCAAACTGTCCTGACATAAATGGATGTCTGCCACTTTACTACAGCATGAATTTGTTGGGCCCTATTCTCATCCCCCATCCCACGCGCTCTCCCAAGATTTCATGAGGGTAGGCCATGACTTTACAGTTTCTTGAGGACTCTGCAGCCATCCATTGAGCAGCCGTCAGTTTCAGACTTTATAGTTTAGAACAGTCACAGTTTAAAGAATGTGCGACTAACTCGGACAGTTCTAGATCTCTGTATTAAACCATAAATAATCTCTAGCACCTTGACACTAGTTTCAAGTAGAACAAAGAGCCACAACTGAAGTGACTGAAGTCATAAGTCCCTTCTCAAAAGAGCCAAAGGAAAACTCCCTCCCCCAAAAACGGAGTCCTGTTATAAAACAACAGACAGACCTGTCTGTATTGAACAAATGACTTCCCCCTTAGTATACAGGTCTGTTACTGAAAAGACCCTATCCTTTGCTTCTACATGAGGGAGTTCTCATTTGTGTATACCCTTTGTAGAATGAGAGAGTGAAGTGTGAGGCTATGGAATTCATTCTGGCCTAGATAAGGTACATAGAGCTTTTGGGCCTGCATGAGCACTTAGCCATTCTTTCTGTCACTGAAGACTTGGAGGATGCCTTTACAAGTATCGCCTTGGAGCAGAATAACAATACCCTGTTCACTGGAAGTCAAACTGTTTTTACAGGGTTGATGATGCCATCAAGTAACTTTTAGAAAACAAATTGCTAATCCACATGTAGCGTCCATGATTTCCAGCAAGGGAACAGTTCCAACCAAGAATACACTTCCCTGTAATAGGGTGTGTGGAATTCTCAACTGATTTTGTAAGGAAAGCTGTACATTGGCAATCCTGGCCTTCTTGACCCTGATTGACAATGGCACATGCTGAATTACCAGGGAGCTCACCTGTTCCACCTTAAAGAAAAGGCTGAAGAGGTAGAGGAAAAGGACCTGAAAGAGAGTGCACTAGATCTTTGAGATCATGTTCTCAAGTGTCCAAAGCATTCTATTTAATGTGGATGTGATGTAGTCTATGCACCATGCAGGGGAACAGCTATGGATTTAGTCTTAAAGAAGCATGCCTGGCTGAGGATATACAGCCTTTGTGAGCTCCTTAATGCCCCACTGGAAAAAACGCTTATGTTTGGTGCCCCTGCAAAAAAAAAAGGTATGTAAAAGACTGTAAAACAACTGTTTCACTCACCTGCACTAAAATGCAGTAGTAATTTCCCTGCAAAAAGTTGGCCTTTCTACCAGAAGTGAAAAAAAAAAGAAAAAGGGTTACAATAAGAAATTATGGTATGCAAATCAAAAGGGAGGACGGGACCCTCAGGGCCAAAACCCTGAGAGGGAACAGCATGAAACTTATCCATGCCTACTTCTTCCACAAACCTTTCCCACACAAAAATAGGTGGTCATATAGGTGTCTCTGTAAAGTAGTGGGAGGAAATTCACCAAGACAAATCGGTACTTCAGATTTTTTAAGGCAGAGATACAGACTACATTTCCTAACAAAATTGAAGTTTTCTGTATCCCTTCTATCCTCAGAGACCAAAAGTATAGTCAATCTGCTATTACATGACCTACTAATGCAGAGCTGCATAGATAAAGTACTAACATAAATGTGGGAACAGGTTTCAACTCCAGACTGTTCCTAGACCTAAGGAAAGAAAGGGCATGGAGGTCCATCTTGGACCTTCCAAGGCCACATGCATTTCTGAACATCCCAAAATTCAAAATGCTGACCTTGTAGGGCTTTCAACCTCTCATCTTCCCAGAGGTTTGCATAGTCACCCAGAAGTTAAAGGCTGCCTACCTGTATAAACTTATACACAGAACAGACAGATGATTCAGAAACAAGGAATTCCAATTAACTGTTCACCTTTTTCCCCTTTGTGAACAGCCTGGGTGCACTAGATAAGCAAGAGTACCTAGTGCTAGTAATTGATAACTGCAGATGCAAGAGGATTCAAATATACCACTACCTTGGAGGTCTGCATCATTCAGGCAGCAAATCTAGACGAGAGTCAGAGAGTTGGACAGCTACAGCATTCTTCACCTAAGGATCTCCTGCCAAAGCTAGCCCAGTGTCTGGCCAATGTACCAAATCCTTTAGATCATCTGTGTGCGGTACATCACACATATGATCCCCATACAAGACGTAGGGCATAAGGGTGACATATAGATGCAGTTACACACAACCTCTTTGCCGCCAGTCTGACTGCCATCATTGATCATCAGTCTGAATGCCCTTTGCTGTACTTACAGCCAGCCATTAGATAAGTGCCACGTTGGTATCTTTTTTCTTACTTATTGTTGGTCTTTTTTTTTTTTTTTTTTTTTGGTTACCTTGAAGTTCACGGTGTCCAAGAAGGGTATAAGTCAGTGTGGTAGACAGATTTCCCATGAGGATCATCATGAACAGTGTCTGAGTGCTTCTAATAACCATACTTCCTGTAGTATTGTTAAGGCATTTGTGTGTAAGACACTTAGAAGCTGGCTGTCGTCCCTGGCCATTTATCTTAAGAACCATTGGATTAAACAGTTGGCCCAGGGTGGCATGGTGGAATCAGTTAACCCCATGGTACTACTGTTAGGCAAGAAGCAGGGCAAGAAATCTCTGCTGAAATCTTTTGCTGTCCAACCTCCACCAGATCTCTCTCTAGAAATGGGTGATAGCTCTGTAGGCTGTGTGATGTTGACATCAGTTCCCTGCTCTGCAACCCCATCAGAGGCCGGCATGGATTCTTCCTTTCGCATGTCCTCTCTGGCTTTGCAGTCTTCTGTTTTGGATGTCGAGATAAACCGCAATTCATCTTGGAGGATCCTAGAAGGATTTTGCTGATAATGGTCAGGGAGGAGAGATACCGGGTACTCTGAATCTCGTCAGGGGTCAGAAGCTTCGGTGTTTGTTAGGGCTGACTTCCCTACCAAGAAAAAGAGGAAGACCAAGCATTCTTTTGTTCTTCCAAAGGACCATCAGAGGGAATGGCAAGAGTTTACTCAGGGGCCTGTTTAATGCCTTAATTACCCTTAGGCCTCCCCAAGGGATTTCTGAGCCTTCTCCACCTTGGACTTCTACTCCTAAAAGGAATAGAGAATCTGATTCCTCAGATGAGAATTTCGAGTCTGATGAGGGGTCTTTGGCTTATTCTATACTTATCCTAGGCTTATGGCTCTGATGAAGAGGAATCCATTGGCCCTGAGCCTCCTTTGGAGGAGCTGTATTTTGGGGGGACATTAGCCAGAATGGAGTACTTTATGTGGGATTCTTTTCAGGTGTCTGATATCCAGAAGAGGTATTATGAGTTGCTTCAAGTTGACATACCTAAACTTTTGTAGTACCTCTTGTATTGGCTGCTTTGTTGGACACTTTTATGGCTGCCTGTAAGACTCCTGATTCTCTGCCCCCTGCTCCCGAGAAATAGTTCTATTTAAATAATGTTCTGCTGATCCTGCTGTGATGACATTCTTCTCTGACAAGCTTTCTAAATTTTTCTCTCGATCAAGTTCCTGCCTTCGGATAAGGACAGTACAGCCATGGAGAAGATTGGGAAGCAGGTCTATTCTGCTGCCACCTTGGCTTTTAGGGACATTAATTACCAGACCCACATTACCAGATATGTTGTGGTAATGACTGCCCAGGCTTGTAAGGATATTTCTGACATCCCTGATTTTGAAAGAAAGTCCATTGCTCTTTCTCTTTTGGGTTCTACATCTCAGGTGGCTCACCACTCTATCACATGCAGCTATGATGCTGCTGATGTCTTTTCCAGAATTGCAGCCTTTGGATCTGTCATGAGGTGTTATTCTTAGCTTCATCTGTAGTCATTACCTGAGGACATTAAGGTCAAGCTGGTGAATGCTCCTGTGGATAATAAAAATCTCTTTGGGACTGCTGCTGCTGCTATGTTTAAGTCTCTTCAGGAGAGAGGTAAAGCTTTGCAGGACCTTAAACATATTGTTGTGTCCCCTATCCCTAAGTTCAGAGGAACTATCCTACTATGTCTGCTTTTGTTCGCAGGCAGCCTCATCAGGACACGAAAGCCTGATAGATTGGTAGGCAGACTCCTCCTGCTAAGTCTTCCCAGGCTCCTGTTGCTCAGAAGCTTTCTCTTTGACAAGCCTGCCTCTTTTTGACATCCCCCAACCCTCAGCTAGATTCCCTTGTCTCGTTGGCTCTCCCTCTCTCTTCCAAACTGGCATTTTATCACCTTAGATTCTGAGTTCTGTCCATCTGTCAGGGTTACTTCTTGATGTGGAAGTCTCTACCTCCCTTTTCAGATATTCCTCAGACTCATCAAGAGCAACTTCCTTATTTCTCAGGGGTTCTTGAATCCATGGTGGACGAGGGGGCTATTCCTCAGTCCCTTCTTCCCAAGAAAGAAAGGTGTTTTACTGTAGAATGTTCCTGGTTCCTCAAAAGGAGGGCATTTGGAGGCCTCTTCTGAATCTCACCTTGCTCAACACCCTTCTCAAGGTTCCTTCATTTTGGATGCTTTCCCTTCAAGCCCCATTCCCTCTGTTGCCACCCCAGTCTTTTCTGGTGTCTTTGGATGAGAAGGATGCTTACCTTTGTATTATTAATCACCCTCTTTTCAGGACGTTTTTGCATTTCTCTCTTCCTCTCATTTTCAGTTCTCAGCTTTGCACTTTGGCCTGTCTACTGCCCCAAGAGTATTGACAAAATGCCTAGCTCATGTGATTGCCTTTTGCAGCCTTCAAGGCATTCAGATTTTTCCTTATTTAGATGAACTGTTGATTCAGGCACCTCCTCCCCATTACCTGTTACACACTGTGGAGTTCACCATACATCTCCTTCAAAGTCTAGGATTCACTATCAACTTCCAAAAGTTTGTCTCAACTTCTTTTTAGAATCACGTGTATCCAGGCTGCAGGATTCAGACAGTGAGAATGCTAACCTGTCTTCCAACTCCAAAAGTATTGTTCTTGACATCTTTCTTTTAGTCTCTTCTTCTTTTGCTTGCCATTCCAACCAGGGTGATTCTTCGGGACCTAGGATTCATGGCCTATACTATTCCAGTGCGCCCTCTTGACAGACTGTGCATATGCAAAGAAGCTTTGGTGGTATCTCAAGTCAATTTCACTTCAGCATTACCATCCTCTGGGTTTCAGAGTGCCTCTCCTACCTTGTCTCAGGTGAGAATTTGGTGGATTCAGCAACTTACCCTCAGCTCAGGCCTGCCGTTTCAGCCTCCGGTTCCTTCTCAAGATCACTTCACTGATGCTTCAGAAGTGGGGTGGGGGCCTCCTGTGGTCACCTGAAAGTTCAGGGTCTCTGACCCCCCCCCCCAATCAGAAGTCAAACCATGTGAGCATCAAAGGGATGAGCTCTGATCCTGGCTTCAGACTTTTCTCCCCTTGATCTCTCTAGGTCCCCTGAAGGTTTACACAGACAACACCAAAGTAATGTGGTATGTCAACAAGCAAGGAGAGCATGAAGTCTTGTCTTCTTTGCAGGCTGGCTCTTCAGGCCTGGTATCTGGTTATCAGTTATCCATTGACTCTTCAGGCAGTGTATATCCCATCAGAGCACAATCTAGTGGCAGACTCCTTGAGCAGGTCCAAAACGCAAACTCACAAATGGATGCTTCACAGAGATATGTTTCTGGACATAGTCCATCAGTGGGATATTAATTGGGTAGATCTTTTTGCCTGCCCTCTAAACAGGCAGCTGCCTCTTTTATGTTAGAGTGCAATTCCTTCTGGTGTGGAAGACAGACGCCCTTTCTTTTCCTTGGAAGGGGATTTTCAGTATGCCGTCCTTCCTCTTCCTCTGCTTCCGAGAGTGTCGCAGAAGATTCAGCTTGACCCCCTGAAAATCTTGCTATTGACTCCTTTTTAACCAAGACAGCACTGGTTTCCCCTCTTGTTGCATCTGGCCAGGGGCAGTCACTACAAGTTACCTCACCAGTTGGATCTCTTCACACAGAACAAGGGTTCACTCATCCATCCTCACTTGTCCACTCTTCAACAGACACTGTGAGTGATAGGGTTTTGTTCCCATTTAGGCACCTTGTTTTTGAAGACATGCTCAGGGTTTTACAGGAGGTAAGAAAACCTGCAACCAGATAGTCTTGTATGTCAAAGTGGAAAAGATTTTCTGTCTGGTACCATGATTATAGTCAGGACCCTTTTTCAATGTGTGTCCCCCCTGGTTGCCTTCTATTTGTTTGAGTTGCTCCCATCTAGCTTGGCCCATTCTTCTGTAAGGGTCCATTTGTCAGCTAGTTCTGCCCTTGAATTCTCCTTTGGCTTCTTGTTTTGAGGTCAAACAGTTTCTTGAAGGCGTCCTACATCTTACGCCCCCCCCCCCCCCAAGAAGTCTTTTCCTCTTCCTTGGGACATAAATTTTGCTTTGGAAAAATTGGCTCAGGCTGCTTTTCAGCCTGCAGTTTCAACTTCTCTGCAGTGTTGTATTTGGAAGACTGTATTATTGATTGCTCTTACTTCTGGTCTGCTTGGGTGGGGGGGGGGTCTGGGCTTCAGGCCATTATGTCCATTCCTCTTTTTTGGTTTTCCACAGAGACAGGATGTCTCTTTGAACTAATCTTTTATGTCCAAGGTGGTTAATGAGTTGTCTATAAATCAGGTGGTACAACTCCCTTCCTTTTTTCCTTTTCCACAGTCTGCTAGTGAGAGGTTCCTACATATCTTGGATTTGCACAGACAGCTCATGTGTTATTTGGATAAACTTAAGACCGTTCATAAGTCTGACCAGCTTTTTGTTTCTTTTCTTCCTGGGTATCTAAGGCCATTTCATGTTGCTATTCTTTTCATAGCAAGTGTCTGTCTACTTCAGTTAGAGCTCATTCCATTAGGGCTGTTGCCTCTTCTGGTGCCTTCAAGGATTTGGACACCATTTCCACTCCCGAGGCTGTCACTTGGTGTTCAGTGCATAACTTTACTAACCATTATAAACTGGATAAGGTTACTAGGGCCGTCCTGCATGGGTTTCTTGAGGGTTGTTCCCAGCCTGCCACCGACTACTCTTTTTCTTGAGCTTTTGTACTGTTCCCCAAGTTAAAGAATACTGACTGCAGTGGTGATATTGAAGGGAGATAGTACAGTTGTGTAAAATCTTACCATAACAGTAGATGTCCTTCTCTTCACTGTTGCAGTATTCAGTCCCTCCCTCTTTCCCCCTTTGACTTTTGGGCTTTGATTTGGTTACCCTTCTGGCCGAGGGTCCCCCTTTTCCATCTGCATTTTCTCCCTCTGGATGTGCATAGCATACTGTGTTCTATAGAAAGTGTTCTGTACTGGGTCAGTTCAGATCTGGGTAACTACATCCGTACATCACCTTTATGCCCTACATCCTGTATGGGGGAGCATGTGTGTGACGTATGGAGCATACAAGATCTAAAGGCTATGGTATGCCAGCTGGACCTTGAGTTATCCTTGGCAGGAGATCCTTAGGTGAATACTGCAACCGTGAAGAGAAGGACATCTAGTGTTATGATAAAATTTTACACAACTGTACTTTGTCTGTAAACCTTCCAAAATCCCATGTAGAACCTAGCAAGTGTGTCTTGTTCCTAGGGGCACTGCTGCCCAGAGTGCACCAGGGGCTCCTTGCCCTCTGTTAATGTGCTTTTCTTATCAAAGTACTTCAGGTCAGTAACACTGCAGAAGCGGACTGCAAGGAAAAATCTGAGGTTGCTGGAATTCATGGCCTCTTACATTTTGAGGGTGTCTGTAGCAAACCTTAACTGTAAGGAAGCTGTGGTCATACCTGAGGAGCAGATGGTGATAGCAGTCCTAGTCCCTGCAGTACCCCATAACACTATTACCCTTCACCAAGAAAGAGCTGTCATGGTGGTTCCAACAAGTGCTCCTCAATCATGAGATGCTTTTCAGGCTAGATGTGGACAAATGAGGTGCTTCAAGCCAGACACAGCCTGGGGATTCCACTCTAGAGCTAGGGATCCAGGAGTTTCAGGAGAAAATCCAGAGGAGGAGATGCACAAGCATAAAAGGACTGGAATTAATTCAAGTCATCCAGACATGCAAACCTGTGTGAGAACAGAGAAGTTTCTATATCTTCACAGGCAGCATCACAGTGGTATGGTATATCAGTAAGCAGAGGAGGGAACTCGTTCATGCCTGTTGTGCATATCATAGTACTCCAGCTCCCAAATGTTTGATGCTCTCTACTGCTTAGAGATTGTTAAATGTGTAGTGATTTTTTCCTGTTTCAGTGATGCTCTGTAATGTCCACCAATGTCACTAATTAGAACTTAGTACCTTTAATATCTTCGGATATTTCTTGTTTATTCCATTGTGATGAATTTCATTTTTTTCTGTAAGTCTTTCTTTAGAGCTTGTTTAAACTTTCTTCTGCTGTTTCTCAGAGCTTTAATCTCTAGGCCCATGCTGAAAATGGGCAGTGTACCCAATCACACTGTCCCAATAAACAAAAGCAAATAAATAAATGAATTAAATGCTATTTATCCAGGTATTCTGATTCCTTCACCCTAAAACATCCCATCTACCCCATCAGTTTTTAAAATGTTATACCCCCACTGAGACCTCTGTGATCAACAGGGCAGCATCTCATTAAACTTAAGAATGCTAATTCCCATAGAGATTCCCTGTTTAGAATTGCTGTAAGTCAGTAATGGAACATGCCTCTTCATATAGTCAAAAACAGCAGTGTTTCCCAGCTTTCAGGTCAATCACTTCTCTGTTACTTCCCAAATCATCTGAAATACATGTACAATGCTGGCCCAGTAAAACAAAAGAAAATGAAAAAAAAGGAAAGTCTCTGTAGTCTGTCTGACACTTGTGACTCCAGTTTTAGTATGTAATACATTGATATTCTGATTATATCACTTTAACAGTCAGAAACCTACTGAAATGGCTTTTAAAACACTATTGCTTAGTTGTCCCACTTTTTCTGTTGTATTCTGTAAATTTCAGACACATTTCCTAATGCAGTGTACTTAATTACCTGTTTATTACATTTCAAGCTCCTGTATTATTGTAGCAAAAAACTGATGTATGGGTCTATATTATAATGTCGAAGATACAGAATCTCTAGTACCTGTTCATCGACATGTAAATGTTGAACTTCCTCTTCAGCGAACAGCCATATCATCGATTTCTTTCCAAAGGAAATAAATCGTTTGGCCGTTGTAAATCTGCCCTTTTCCCTCTGTAGTGCGATCTGAAGAGTTAGTATATTTAGTTGGGGGGCTGTGCAGGGCACAGCCCCCCACTTCATAGTGTTAATTAAATTCTGTCATGCTTAGTTGGCCTACAGATTTCTTTCTCTTGGAAAGAAATCGATGATGTGGCCATTTGCTAAAGAGGGCATTCGACATTTAGTGTAGATGAACAGGTACTCTGGAGCCTGTACCTTTGACGTTATAATATAGACCCCTGATGTACTATATTACTGTACCATCGGGTCTACTTCATTTAATTGAAAACTCATTTCACTGAACCTCAGTTGCCTGAGCACAATTCACTTAAAGCTCACTTCACTGAAACACATTTCTTTTTCTTATAAAGTAAGGGGGGACCACCTATTTTAAATGTTTTAAACCAGAGTCATGGATACTTACAAGTCCAATGAATAACTCTTTTCGGAAGACAATATATACCTAAATTATGTGGGGAGCTATGCCCACCACCACCCCCAATGGGGGGACTGTGCCCCCGACCCCCCCCTTACTTTATATACTAACGCCCGGATCGCACTACAGTGGGGAAAAGGGCATATATAACTTTAGACAAAATGAGTTTCAGTCAAATGAGTTTTCAGTGAAGTGAGCTTTCAGTAAATTGTGCTCATGCAACTGAGTTTCAGTGAAATTAGTTTTCAGCAAAATGAAGTAGACCCGTACCATCTTATCTGTTTAGTACTTTTATCCCTAAGCCTCTACTAAAATCAACCTTAAGCCAGTGGTCATCCTCCTAGCAGTAAAAACTTAAGTAATTAAAATAATAATGGAAGAGCATCCATCTTGATAGTAGAGAGCAGTGGACTCTGAGGTAATATGGCAGTACAACTCCACACATGCACACTCACGCACATAGATTTGTAGAGAGATATATGAGCAACTGTGCATAGAAAGTGGTTGTTAAAAAAAAAAAAAAGTCGAGGAATTCAAGGTGGCAAGGGTCAGGCATAAGGCTATTAAAGATAAGGAAGTAATAAAACACAAATTCATGTGTGGTGGCAAACCAAACGGGAACAGCAAGAAAGACCAAACATATTGTTTTTGTCTGTCATCACATTATGTTTTCATTTTTGGTGTCACTGAAAGTACAGGAATGCCTTTGCTCCCTGTTGCCTTTGTCATGTTTGAAGGTTAGTCATTGAACTAAGAGTATTCACCGGAGGCAGGGTTGTACACATTATTTTAAACAGCAGTAGCTAGCCTGCCTACTGTCTGTAATGCTATTGTTTTTGCACACGCACAGATCACCTAAGAAGTGATGACAGTCATATTCAAAGGTAATCCGGAAATAATTTAAAGGAAAGTTCCTGTTTAAAGATGAGCATAAGAAGCAGGATAAAGTGTTTATCCTTTGGAGTGAACAGCATTTGTATTCTGATAAGGCATCATGTTGACTTCTGTTTTTAAACATGTTCAGGGAGGTACTAGATTACCCAAGAAAGCTGATGCAGCATATCTCAGCTGCTCCATGTTTTACTAAATACTCCAGTTCCATGACTTATAACAACATTTTCCTGCTGTCTGTACTGCTTCAGTCCCTGCTTTCTCATTAGTTCAGCCACAGAGACCATTCACTTAGAGCACAGCATCAGTTAAGTGCCACCTATACTGCAGCAGAAGATATAGCAAACCTACTGGCTGACAGTCATCTCCAACTTTATCGCTCTCTCCCCATCAACCTTCCCTTAGGAAATACCATAAATATAACTCCCCCTGCTATCACTAGGGAACATGTCCTTAATGATCTCTCTAAGGCCAAGAACACTGCTTCAGTGGGCCCAGACAGTATCTCAGGATGCCTTCTAAACAGCATGAAACATGATCTATCAGGCCCTCTGGAATTGCTGTTTAGCTGTAGCCTCCAAGCAGGCTTTATGTCTGATGAATGGAGAACAGCAACAGTCATCCCTCTGCACAAAGGTGGGCATCTACAGATCCTGTAAACTACAAACCTGCAAGTCTCACTAGTCTCGTATGCAAAGCTATGGAAAAAAATTATCATGGAATTGATCAATAATGACATAGGAAACCTCCAGACACTGGGCCCAACCCAGTTTGGTTTCATCATGGCCTGGTCATGCCTACTCAATCTGGTGGACTTCTTTGAGAAGGTCACCAAAGCAATGGATGAGGGCAAAATGGTTCGCAGTGCCTAACTTAACCTGGCTAAGGCATTTGACACAGTCCTGCACTTGGGAATTGTTGACAAACTTAAGAGGTTAGGTACAGACCCTTATGTAACCTGGTGGATAGCCAGCTGGCTCAGAGAGAGGATTCAGGAAGTTAGTATTGGGGAGTCTACCTCTACAGTGAGGTCAACTCACAAGCAGAGTCCCTCAGGGATCAGTCCTGGGACCACTCCTTTTTGGCATTTACTTCTCTGAAATCAGGCTCATTGTCACTGGCTTCTGGCTGTCTAAATTTGAAAATGATTGCAATTAGGAGCTGTCACTAAATTGCCCACTGACAGAGAGCTGACACAGACAAGCAACTGGTACCAGAGCTGTGGGCTAAAACTAAATGCCAAGAAATACTTAATAGTATCTTTTGGGAAATCATCCATCCCTAGTAACTTTCATATTGACAGCACACCCCTAACAGCTGATCCAGTAGTCTGGGATTTGGGGACACACACAGACCGTAATCTAGCTTTTGACTACCACTTGTGTACAGCAGTGAGGAAATAATTCTATGTTGTGCAACTTATAAGCAAAGGTATGGCAGCTAGGTCCAAGGAAGTCATTGTTCCACTGTATTTGGCATTCATCAGACCTATCATTGAATACAATGCCCCCTTTGGAATGTACCTAACTAGGCATATCCAACAACTGGAACATCCACAGAGGTTCCTTACTAAAAGAATACAAGGCATAAGTAACATATCCTATGCAGACAGCTTCAAGGATCTATCCCTGCATTCTGTCTTCTACAGGCTGTTAAGGATAGGTCTATGCCTGGCATACAAGGCATTATCAGATCCCACTCTGATTGACCTCCTGCATGTCTGCAAAACAAACAGCACCAGAATTACCTATTCTAAAGACTTGAACCTTGCCTGTGATAGCAACTGGACCTACTGGAAAGACAGGTATGTATCCCAGAAAATAGCCCTTCTCTGGAACAGGCTCCCTGTTCATGTGAAGCAGAGTTCCTCTCAAACCATTTACAGGCTGCCTGTGTCCATTAGAGACACAGGTCCCAAGCCAGGGATGAAATTCCTGTTCCCCATCCAACTGTCCAAGTTGCACTTGAATTGGGTTAATCTCCCAGGCCCCTGCTTGTAAATGTTTCACCTCACAATCCCCTGCTTACACTTATCAAGGGCATCAGAACTTGTCACAGATTTGGAATGCATGGCTAGACTTAAAAAGGCCCTTGTTGTCATTAGCCTAGTACACACCTATGAAACCAAATATTACAGATGCAGGCAACAATGGAACTTTTCACACTGCTTCATGTGCCACAAGAAGGGAGGTACATAAGGCATGCAGTCCAAATCAGTGCTGCTTTAACACACTAGTACTGTTTGCCACACAATGCCATTTTATTTTCTTCAGCAAGGTGAATGAGTTGGTCCATGGACTGTTGTCAGTTCTGATCCAGTCGAAAAGGCACATTCATTTGTACATTCAATGTAAAACATAATTTAATGGTAATTAACAACAAAACAATTGTCAGTAGCTAACCATTTATTTTTTCTCTCCTTATCTGCATTAGTATCACTGAAGATTTGACAGCAGCTGGGATCTCTGAGTGCTCAAACCCAAAACTTTTACACAAATATTTTCTGTTTGTTTCTTGTCTTAAATCATGTCCAGAGTTATCATCACCATGATTTGCATTGTTTGTTGCATCAGGTTAGTGGTGACCACACAGCATATGAAGTGATTACAAACACTAGATGGACAAACATTGCTGAGTGTGTCTAGGAGGTTGAAATTCTCTCTCTAGTGCTGCCATTACTTAAGAGGTTGAAGTCAGCAGGATAACAGAGAGCATAGCCGGCTTTAGGTGCCAGCTAACCCTGCGGTCACTGGGGGTCCCCAACTACAGCAAGTTATCTTATTTTGGTATTTTGTAACATGTCTGTCAAACCAACAGAAGCTAGTACAGCAGTATTGTGTACTTAATAAACCAGGTGGGTAATAACTCTTACTTATATTTCCTTTAAAATTCAAACATATCTTTGGTTACAGTGACAGTATTTTTATCAAGTAGTAGGCCTCACAATTCCATTAAGTATTTTACCACTGACATAGCGCCCCTGGCTTAGTTAAACCCTGTTGATAGAAACTATCTCTAAAGCAAACAACATAGCCAGCTTTAGGTACCTGCAATATATATATGTGTGTGTGTGTGTGTGTGTGTGTGTGTGTGTGTGTGTGTGTGTGTGTGTGTGTGTGTGTGTGTGTGTGTGTGTGTGTGTGTGAGTGTGTGTGTGTGTGTGTGTGTGTGTCGGGGGGTAATCATCCTTAAATGTGTGGAGGCCCCACAAAAGCTGCTGCTGGTTATGGAAAAATGAGGGGGAAATGTATTAATTTCCTGATTACACATTTTAACCTGAATAGGGCTGTGATATAACCCTGTTAGGATAAAGCTGGCAATGAACATGAGCAGGGTAAGCACTAGAGTGATCAGCAGCCCAGAGTGCCTGTTCAGGGCAAACCTTCGGTTCTAAGAAGGGATGATGCTTCTAGTCTCCAGGGGTGGTTTTCTCTTGCAGGTAGTTTTATAAATACTGGCAGAACACCAGATACTGTAACTGTGAACTTCTGTGGTGAAGAATTCAGTGCAATGCCAAAAGTAGTAGCAAAATAAAGGCTCAAAATCAGAAGCATGTTTTAAATATTACTCTAATTCACTAAATATGTAATAGAATAACTAACATATTTTGCATCATCATGCATTTTTTGGCAGTAAGAAGTATAAAACTCTTGTGTCTGGATTTAGTGTTTGTAATCCTGAATGAATTTACCAGTAAATCAAACATTTTACAAAGGACAGAGCAAAATTATGAGCAAAATCAGGGAAGGTCTGTGAAATCAGAGACAGTTACAGGTATGCATTACTTCTCAACAGATAAATAAAAGTGACTTAACCCTGCTGCTGTTAGGCGACTGCTATGTTATGGCTGCACCAGTGTTACACAATGTACCACTATTTGCTGAAATAAGTACAAAACTAGTATTGCTGTGGCTTGTGTGTTAAACATATCACTAATTTTTACCTGTGCACTCACATTATGCCAGTACATATACATTATTCTTCTAGGTATCAGTAAAAAAAAATGCAACAGTCTGGGGGCCCCCCTCCCCAGACTGCATAGATGGATTCATGGAGCTCCCTTAATCCTCAATGTGTGTGGGGGACCCACAAAAACTGTTGCTGGTTAGGAAAAAAATGAGAGATATTAATTTTCAGATTACACTCTTAACTTGAATAGGGATGTGATATGACCCTGTTAGGATAAAGGTGACAGTGGCCTCTGCTCTCAACCGCACCCATTCTAAAACTATCCGTGCTCAGATGTGTGTGTACAGAATGCTATTGTAGGTTATGTAGGGGGCTGGGGATTGTGTGGTTATTACTACTTTAATTTTCATCACAGTCAAACCTCAGAGGTGTGCACAAGAGCTTGCGTTTGGGCTGAGGACAGCATGGACATTGTTTCTTTTACTTTTCTCGTATACCTCAGAGGTGCAGAAATGAGGTTACTATAGCTTGTGTAGGGGAAGTGTATTGTTTGGGAACAACAAGAGAATACATTACTGTAATCATTATTTGTTTCACTTTCCTCACAGTCACACATCAGGTGACTGCCTTTGAGGGTTAAGGGTGAGGAGTGAGGAGGCATGCTGTGTATATATATATATATATATATATATATATATATATATATATATATATATATATGTGTATGCGAGTAGTCACTTGAAATACATGACTGTGGGAATCTGAACGTTTGCTTTCATCCCAATCTAACACAAGAGGGACATATAGGCAGTGTCTGTCTTTTTTTGTGAGGGTTAGGGATGCAGGCAGTATTCCTAGACAGGATCTGTGAATCCCCACAACAACTGATTTCTTAGTTTATTGTGAGCTACTATTTTGTCTGCTTAGAACATTACGCTTGGGTACAACTTATGTCTTCCTTGAAATAAAAAAAAAAAAGACTGAAATGTTTTTCTTATTCATGATATTTGTTTAGGCCACAGATGGATTAAAAGGCTGAGAAAGTGCTCTAAAATGCATCCTAGAGCATCTATAACCCTAAGGCTTTTGGGAACTTATTTATTTGAGTTGTTATTGTGCTGTCTTGGTCAGGAAACGTGTTGAAAGGATGCAAGGGAAACTAAAACTGAACAGCAACAGTGAATTTCTTTCTTCAGTTATAATTTCTGTTCAAGCCATCATTGGATGAAATGGTTCTGTAAAAAGAAAAAAAAACTTTAAAATGCAGTTTAGAGCATTTAGAAATTTATGGCTTATTGAAAAAAGCTGAAGAGTAAGTGAAAATGTGAGAAAAGGAAGAAAAAAGTAATGTGTGAGGTATGGGGAATCCAAGATGTGGGGGGGGGGGGGCTGGAGGATGTGTGAGTTTATAATACAAGGGCGTTGTAGCTACAGGTCAGTCTGTGCATACTACACCTACGATTTTGCAGCATGAACTAAAAAGTTGCTTATGAAGAGTAACAGTGACAGGGTGATGCATTGACTGGAAGTGCCTAGGGGGCCCCCAAATTGTAACTTGCTGGGGCCCCCCAAAATACTAACACCGGCCCTAACAGAGAGTTACTTATTGTCACAGCTAGGAGCTAGTCAAGGTTAATAGAGCAGACTTTTAGGTGAATAGATTCGGAGGGATTCCAGAAGGTTGTTTTATTCCTAAAGTTGAAATAACTGCCCGTATCTGGTAAATGAGGCAACAGCTTTAGGTAAGGTGATCTGTGTTAGTACTCCTTTCACTCCATATGCACTTTAAAGACATTGCTGAATATAATTAAGGCATTAGTTTTGGTTATTTTCATATTTTTCAAACAGTATATGCACGTGCTAAAAACATACCAAGCCATGCACATAAAATTAATTGCACCTGTAGGGATTTAAAGTGCATTGCAGATCTTCTGAAACAAGTGTCTTTGTTAATTACTTCACAGCACAGTATGGATATGTTTCTGGTGTTAAATTTTCCTTATTTGTGCAATGTAGCTTGCTTTCATTCCAAGGGCTTAACATACTTGTAGGTAAAATTTAAGAGCTCTTACCATCCATTATGGTATTTGGGTTGATGTTTTAATGTGCATGTCATTTTTCTTGTAGTATAAAGAGGAAGGGTTCCTCGTGTAGAGAGTGGGTGAATTATTTTAATACCATACCTGAGGATACATTTTTTTATAGCAGGAAGTATTGGTACACTTAAAGAAAAAAAAAAAAAGTGTGTGTGTATATATATATATATATATTTTTTGTCTTTCGGCTTTTCCCGGTTAGGGGTCTCCACAGCTGAACTCTGGTCCGCTAATGATTGGCAGTTGTTTTTTATGGTGTCGAGTTGCCAGCCCGACGCCCAACCATCAACGAAGGCATGCCCATTCAACGCATGTTTTTCGAACGCCCACTCGACCGCGGGGAGGACATGCAGACTCCGCATGGAAGACGCTCCCAACCCAAGCCGAGAATCTAACGGGAGTGCCTCTTGCTGTGAGGCAACAACTGTACCGCTGCACCACCGCGGAATACATATATATATATATATATATATATATATATATATAAAATATAAACATCCAAACCAAATGATGATAAGATCACACACACAAAACCATTCAGTAAAAACTGCAAGAAATATCCAGCCAAGTTAGTATTTGCTGTGT